>NW_013665628.1:131942-133356 GCF_000517525.1 Limulus polyphemus
ATTTGTTTATATATATATATATATATACGATAAATTAAAATACTATTTCTTATTAAATCTATGAGATTTATTTTGCTTCCAAAACTTTAAGAATTTTTAGATTTAGTGGAGTTGCAAATAATCATCGGGAAATCAAAATGAATTAATATGTGTTTTCACTGGTTAAAGTCATTTCTCACGAGTTCATAATTTATTTAAGAAAATAATGATAAAGAAAGATTTATGAACAGTTTTAAATCATGAAGGTGATTAAGGAATATTTATTGACAATTTTATTTGGTATTGAATAAACTGCTAAATACAAACACGTATTTGAATATGATCAGATAAAATTCATTTTTAAAAATACTCGATGTTGTAAGTTACATACAAAATATACTGAAGTTTCCATTATGTAGCTATACTCGTATACACGGCCAGTTTATAAACGCTAGACATTAATTAACTTGGTAAAATGTACATAGAGAAAATTCTTGCTTGTTCTTTAAACTTTATACAAATCATACGTTTCCAATTCATTAAGGCTTTAGTAAAATTTCGTTCGTGTTCAAAAAGAATATTTTAATAGCCTTAATAGAACCAAAGCACAGTAAAAATCCTAAAACACTTATTTTAACTGCTCAAAAGTTCTTGTAAGTTTGCTGTTTAAAGTAACTGGGGAAGAACGATTGCATTACACATGCCTTGAGAGAACCAAGTTCTTATGTTCAATTTCAATTGCTAAGAATAAATGGGATTTGACAATAGGGAACCATGTAGTAACGTACAGAAACGATACAACAGACAAATAGATAGCTATGCAGCAAGAGGTAAGTAATTCGGTAGATAGATATAGGTAGATTTCGCCTTGAATGGAAATTGTTGTGTGGGTAAACGTAAAGCGATACTTACGAATATTTGATAAACGTAAAATTTATACAAACTCCAGTTGTTTGTTCCAGCTCTAATAATAATATTGCACGGTCTCTTAACTTGCTAAAAACCCTGAACAATGTTTCCCATCTTTCAACAAAAAATAAAAATTTCGATGCACAATGCTCAGACGACAGTATTTATATGTGTTTCTGCCGAATGATATATTTTACATTGAAAGTATTTGTTCTTTGCTTATTTTAACCATTGAAACAAGTAGTCGAAAAGCAACCAGCTTAAAATTGAAAAAATAATTATTGTTCTTTATTAAAACATCATCCCATATGTTAGTGCTTGCCTTACGCATTTCAAACTAAAACACATTATTACGTACTTCTAATCATAAATTCTGAGTAAAACTTTGGCAAAAATACCGGTATCAAATTTTATCGAAAATTCTGATGTAGCTAACATGGATGATGATTTTAATATATTTATCTCATAGTTTGGTTCAATGAACAAGATTGGCCCGGCATGGCCAGGTGGATAAGGCGCTCGACTC
>NW_013665628.1:134284-145663 GCF_000517525.1 Limulus polyphemus
CAAACAAACAAACAAACAATGAACAAGAAGCGGTACTAATAAGGAAGATACAAGAAACGTAAATTAAACATTGCTATCTTCTGTTTGTTTGTCTGTAATTAAGCACAAAGCTACACAATGGGCTATCTGTGCTTTGCCCAGCACGGGTATCGAAACCCGGATTCTAGCGTTGTAGGTCCGCAGACATGCCGCTGTGCCACTGGGGGTGTTGTCTTCTGAATTATTGGATATATGTATATAGATATAGTAACGAGAAAATAAGGTTAAACTCTATTCAAATGACTAGGTTGGTGCTCTTTGTTGATACATTCATATTAAGACTGTAAGTGCCTCTGTTGATCGGTTTAGAGCTACATTAACCAGTGATCAGTACCAGCTTGATAACATTTAAATTTTATATTGTCTAATTTCAACGTCGGATCCTAAAATATACAAAGGTACCAATGTTGAAACTTGCGTATAGGAGAAAGTATGAAGCAGTAATAGGATGCGAGTGAAGATATACATAGTGTAAACAAATTCACGAACAAAACGTTGGAAATCTTTCCTTTGCTTTAGTGTTTCAGCTGTCAATCGATTGTGGCCGAAAAGGTTTAGAGGATTTCTTTAAAGCTGAGCACGCATTATGTTAACATGAGTGCGTTTTAGCTCTTAGTATCTCAAAATGGGGATACGTCTATTACAGTGATTGAAAGTTTGACTGATATAATCTCAGACTTATACGGGTCCTTAATACTGATATAATCATAATGGGCAAAATACTGCTTATGTACAGTGATTTTGATATAAGTTGTTGAAAAAAATTCTGGATTTTTCTAATTAATCTATTATAATAACATTCAGTTTTTGTCTGTCCTGAAAATGCGCGCGCACTTCATTTTCTAGACATTTTGTATGACAACATATCAAAAATCTTATTGAAATTTTTAAAAAGGTCTAACATTAGGTTGTAGCATAACATTATAAGTTTATTTATTGATAGTATTGAGTACGGTAAAGTTTAGCCCTAACTATACTAAAGCAAAAAACGGAGTCAAATTACAGTGTTAATTTATCTCTTAATCGAATATTGGTCGTACTTGATAAAAGCTTAACTAATGTTAGACCTAAGGCAAGTGGTGTCTGCAATTACAATTCTGTTGTATTTTTCTAGAAATCCTGTATTTAAAGAAATGCTGTTGAAATAACGATATTGATTTAACCGCAAGTGTTTTGCATGTCTCTGCTAGTATTAAAATATTTGTTAATTTTGACAAAAATTAAGTGTCACATATTATGTAAAAAAGAATAATAACATGTGTCTTAAAGGCAGTGTTATATGAAGGTATTTTTGATTATATTTGTTTTTTGTTTTGGAAAGGTTATCCTTTTTTTCACATTTTGATACATTTCAGTAAAACTGGCCCCGCTATATTTTATTTTATGTAACATTTTACTTCTAAATGGCAAAGTTTCTATGAGTTTCAAAACGTGTATATGGTGCAAAAACGTGCATATAATGTATAAAATTTTCCATTAAACAGCACAGTAGCCACCTTTAAGAAAAGGAAAAGAAACAGGTATACCATCAGAGCAGTTCTTGTTTTATCAGTTATCATACAGTTTAATTCTAGTAAAGACAAGGTCCAACACGCGTATAAATAAACATTAAAGTATAAATGAACAGTTTAATCTTCCTTGTACATCTACATTCCTTTTTACCTAATATGTACTAGCGTATAGCCCGCCAAAATGACAGGGAAAGTACTACCACCCTATCCCATAGTATACCTTAACCTCACATTTCATAGCTAACTGAAATAAATAAATTTTGCGAAATAATGCTTGACCAACAAAGAGGCAGGAAAGTATTGCTGAGGCAGTCAAACGTCAGTAAATATAGACAACAGATCTGGAAAAAATAACTTAGAGTATTTGGAGATTAAAGAGGTTTGTTTTTTTATTAAAAACGTTGGTGATATAACAGAAAAATAGCTTAATTCAGAAACGATTTAAGTTTCAAATAGAATCGATATTTTTTTACTTTCATGATAAATTTTATGCATTCGGCTCTAGGCTAGGTGAACCCACATTACGTCTTGACTTTAGGCATATTATACTAACACTCACTACACTTATAAGGTTTCACGGCACACCTCCCCTCACGGTCAACATGTAAACCCGTTACTAAAATCGTAATGGCTAGACAGTAATCGAACTATTCTATCCAGATAAATGCATTTTGGCTTTTATGATTGCTCTTATTTCGAGAAATCAAGCGTGACGTGACACACACTGGCTTTTATTGGTATGATACTGTATTTGAAGTAATTAAGGACACACACACAGCTGATACACAGAGAAGAGTCCGGTGAGTCACAACTAATGAAATATTACAAAAAATGGTCAATAGATCAGTATTATAACGTTACTGCAGAAAATACAAAAGAAAAGCAAATACATTATTGGCCTAGACTGGAGTAAAAACTGTTGGCTTTACCGACTTTTACATTCTATTGAATGGTACCGTTAACATCCTACGTTAAAAAGATCACCTACGACGAACCTATCTTCTGCCATATGCTGGTACAATTGGTCTTTAGTCTAATGAATAATAACTCTCATCTTTACCTTACAAAACTGGTCTAAACATTCCTTGAAGAAGAACGGATTGGCCTGATAATGTCCTGCACTCTCTTCACCAGTCTTTAATCCTATTATATATGTACGGAATATTCTTGTGACGCGTTGCATCTCGTGAAGTTGCTTAACACACTAAAGACGTCTTGAAAGAAGAAGGGTCGGTATATCGTAAGGCCTTATAAACACTACTTTTAAGCATTCAACATCAGTTGCACCTGATGTTCTTAGTTGCCATACTTTATATTTGTCACGAACCTCTATCAACTGTTCATTTACGAGTGTTATTTGAATGATCACCATATATTACATATTAACGGATCTGAACATGAACTGTGAAGGGTGATTAACATTATTTTACAGCAAATGTATTTGCCTTGCATGATTAAAAATATCAGAAATTCGATTATGCTTTAACTGTTTTCGGCGGTATATAATTTCGTGATGCGTCAATCCAAAATCCTAAAAAATGAACGATTCGACGATTCATGTTGTTTCTTTTAATAACATTACAGTACAGGAGGGTAAAGTCTTCACACAGAATGTCGTTTTTTAATTATAGACTTAAAATAAGTTTTCAATAAAGCAAAAGTAAAGCAAAGGAAAAGTTTTAACGTTGTTATGTCCAAGTTAAAACTCGGGAGATTTTTTTTTCCACGAGCTACTTCCTACTAACTTGAACTTTTCCAAAAAAAAACCTGTGTTCGCTGTAGTTCTTTCACGTCCTATGATAATTTATTAAATACCTTATCAAAGTTTGCTTAAGACATTACCACTAACTGATCTCTAATGATTAATTCTACACATCAAAGTAATAATTAAACTAAATCATGTATATGTACCAATATTAATAACATCTTTGGTTGTGATGTGCCTTTTGATAATTAGAACATGTTAATGCAGGTCTGTAATGATGTCACCAGAAGGAAAGTCAGCGATTTGACCAACTTAGAGTTTTTCTTGCCTTTACGTATGGCTGTAGCTGAAGCACAGAGTAAGACAAGATAGTATTTTTTCACATGTTTATCGGATTAACTAAGCATGAACTTTAATCTGGTAGTGCTACACATTAAATAATCAACCAAATATTTTAAATGCCTAACACTACATGAGTGAAGATGGACCTTTTTTAGCTTTTTAATAATAATGTATTAAATAAATTCGTAATTAAGTGACCAGCGGTCAAGAAAGTGATCATTGATAAATTATGATATTTATGTGTAAATTGTATTCAGCTGCAAATGTAGTGTATTTTCATTTCTTCTATTTACAATAAAGTAAGGTATTCGACACATCACGGCAAAAACCAGAATACATAAAAACAAAATCCCCAAAGGAAAAAAGGCACAATAAAGCTGTGAATGAAATAAAGTTAACAAGTAAAGTGTAAGGCAATGCACATACGCAAACAGAAACCTTGATACATAACTGTAATCCTCACATAAAGTGTACAATAATCAATTTTTTCAATTAGACGTGGCCTTACTCCAGCATTTTCGGAACCGGTGATGTCCTTGCTTATAGCTTGTGTATGTGAGGCATCATTCACTCTCTTTTATGAAACCCGTATTCCTAGGAGAGTTCCATAAATAGGAAGAAACAGTTGATTCATCGTATGAGTTAAAAGAAGAAGAATCAACTGTTTCATCCTATTTATCACCGTATTAAATACCAGCAATGAGTAAATATTTTTTTATTTTTCTTCGCATCCTTACTGCTCCTTTTGCCCGTTAGGATTTCTCTGTTCATATATTATTTTTTATGACTGTGCTGTACTGCTTTATCAAAAAACGACATATAATTGTACAAATAATAATCAGTTTTCTTCACTGTGGTATTTCAATTCTTACATAAATCATTAGCCTAAGATACAGGCCCAGATATTTAAATTGACCCTACCCCCCTTTAGTTTCTTGTCATTTTCCGATGTGTGTGACACCGTTCTTTGAAACTTTGGACGGTCTAAAGGAATTTGACATTTTAAGAGTACGTATTTTGGATAAAATTCAAAACAGCCACTAAACTTTCATACAAAAGTTTTAAAAAATCAGTTTTTAGCTCATGATTTCAATAGTGATCGGACGATTTGGCTTAAATATTAAATATTTGTGAGGATAATTACATGCTACTGCAACAAAGACAGTGACTTCTGGTTCAACAGCCTCGTTTAAAATCGAAAGCGGCTGAAATTCTCAGTCATGAGAACGATACATATTGTATATATTTCTGACAGTAAAAAACGTACTCTGATTTCTGATTCATTCATATACTTCATTCCATTTTATTACACTAATGCAATTATTGAACTAATTCATTTTGTTTAATAGAAAACGTGCAAACTATTATGGTAAAAGAAAAATTAAAATAACTTGGGATAAACATGGTTTCACTTCAACACTATAAATTTTCACGGCCATTTTTATCATACTTTTCAATTTCTGTGAATGGTAAGTACTATTGTAAAATTAACTAACGAAATTGAATCATCATTTGACTTGAAATAAACATTAACACATCGCCTCTATCGACATGCAGTATAATTAGCATAATGCCATCATAAAATGCTAGCAATTTACTTCCTCACGACCTACACAGAAATTTGTTCTACATGTGCAAACAACTATGCACCAGAAATTGCAATTGTCAACGAAAGAATGTTCTATGTGAGCATTGCATTATCTTGTAAAGGCCAGATAGATACTTATGTTCAAACTCAACTCGAACTCCAGGGAAATGAGCTTTCAATCTAAGTGGACTTATCTTCATTATTAATATAATACTACATTCCCATCCACGATGTTGTGAATTCCTTCATTGCCAGTGAGACTAAGATGTTACCATTACTTCATGTTCTGAGTGGCTGTGACACAAACAGCTTCTTCTATGGTAAAGGCAAACACAGTTTCATCAAAGCAGCTTCGAAGGTAGTTTCTGAACACACTGATATATGTACCAAGCTAGTAAAACAGAACATTGTGCCTTGACAGCTAATAGATCACACAATTTCAATTACGACCGATCTTTTCACAGTGGTGATTTCTCGAACTTAGATATGTTAAGACACCATATATATGTCAGGAAGCCAAACATAAAATCATTGTTTCAAACTGGTGATTATTTTCAACAGCATATTGAAGGCATGCATCTGAGTGAAAGTCATGCAAATGACACCACCTATCCCTCACCCTTACGTTTTGGGAGGGTATCATTATCACCACCACTTGGAGTCCGACCTGCCTTTTGGTGGCTTCAAAGAGAAACCATCGTGGCTCATCTTCTGACACCACTTTATTAAGGGTCGACTTTGTTACGATCATGCTATACTCGCACATAAACTTTATTAAGGTAGCACTTATTTCTATCAGAAATTGGCCCATGCCAAATTAAAACGAAGTAAGTTTCTGTTTATTACTAAGCTAATAACACACAAGAAAACAGCGTTTAGAACTAGTTTTGGTTCTTTGTGGTAACATATTTCCTCGCACCTATCTCTCTCCATTTATTTGTCCGCTTTTACATCTCCCGCACTCAATAGGAAGCAGACTCTCGTGTTTTCCTCCATATGGCTACCTGTTTATACAAAAGATGTATTCGAGTTGTTATCTGAGGATCTGATACTGATATCACTGTGAAAGCAATGTATCTGTTCACAAGATTAGCTAATAGAAGTTTGAAGGAATCGTACATTAAAACTTAAGGGTAAAGGTGAGACTATCTGGTAGGATATCTGAGCTTTGAGACTAAGAATCAAAACGAAACTTATTTCAATTGGAGTTGCTCTTACTGTTCTTGACGATGTCAACCCAATGTCCAGTACTTACTTGATATTCTTCTTGGATTCCACGCGCCGATCTCTACATCCATTATCATTTTTCAGGTTCACAGTTCTCCCATTTACATCTTCTACACCATGAATACTATTATATTTGTAACCAACTAAATTCATCTCCACGCAAAGTGATTCTAATAGTATTGACTTCAGCAGTTACTCTGCATACTCGTCACCAACCTCGTTGTCAAATGGTCTGCGTGTCCTGTCAGGTCTCATCACATAAACGAGTACACCTGTTTTGGTATTCTTACTAAACATAGTGACTGGCCATTCTTGAAGCCTAGTATTCAATTTCAGGATATTCAGTAGAACTGATTTATCCTACTGCGAAGTTTAATTTCCTTTGCGGTTTGATCCACCTCTGCAATAGTAGATGGGTAACTGAGCAGTTCATGCCTTAACAAATCCTCAATTCCTCTTTCTTTTTCTAGAGGGATTCGCTTCATTACACACGTTTCATCGATGAATTGCTATTTAACCTACTTTGGCTTGCCTTGTTTCATTTCCATTGATATTTTTTACTATGTCTGTTGTTGGATGATGTTCCATCAACTTTCGTGCACATAGTAGATTTTTCGTGATTTTGTTTGTTGCTAACAGCCCATTAGATAAGTCCAGCACATCATTTGATTTGGTGTAAGTGAAAGGATTTATCATTCCGCTCTCCACAAATGTATTTACTACTCATTTTCTTTTCTTTGTTCCTGTATTTGCTTCATGATGTAAATCATCTACATCATCTAAGTGTACCATGGATTTTACAGGAGAGGAGAATGAAGCAGTAAAGCGAAGTGTTAAAAACCACTTCTTCTGTATGCAGCCCTTCATATTCACCCATTACCAGTCATGAGGCATATTTATAGCCAATTTTCGTTACATCATTCACGATGTTTCGTACATAATGGTATGAACGTAAAATTGCAGTTCAAACGCGCATTATATCTACATGGTCTGTAATATTTTTTGAACGCCAAAAATCTATAATTAAACATTTTATTGAAGTAAACAAGACTTCCGACTATAAGAATCATATCAATTGTTTTGTCCTTTGTTAATAAATTTTTTATGCAATAAATAAGGACAAATTTAGCGATTATGGAGTCAAAGCGAGGCCGAAAAACGTAAATAACGTGACTATATGAATTTGTTCATCTATAACACATATCTCATGTCATTTTGAACAGGTAACCCAAATTCTGTCTTAATCAATATAAATTTTTAAACTTTTGGTGGTAGTTTCGCAGCCACTTTGAATTCTGACCACATTGAGCACTTTTGCAGGGTAAATTTTTTTATACACCGTCCATATTTTCAAACATCAACGCAATATACATCAGAAAATGACAAGAACTAACAGGAGTAGGTGGCGTAGGGTCAACCCTTGTTTTGTGGAATTACATACTCTGGAGTTTGGAATATATATATATCTATTTTACTGTTGTGAAACACGAATAATCCGTCTTGCATTTATTATCCTTAATTGGGCTCCTTTTATCCTCTAATCAAGCTCCACATTCATCAGCATCCGTGGTTATAGATTTAATCAATTGAATAACTTTACTTCGAAGAGGGTCGATAAAATCTTTCTTTGGATTTCGATTCATTTCTTTCGTGGTATCAATAGAAAAACAAGAGGGGATCCTCAGTAGCCGCGGCACTTCAAAATATTTTAGGCAGGATTACAGTAAATTAATCTGTGAGACCTTTTACCCTTTTTATTAGCTATATTTTTGTGTGTTAGCAATACCAAGCGGGCCCAGCATGGCCAGGTGGTTAGGGCACTCGACTCGCAATCTGTGGGTCGCGGGTTCGAATCTCCGTCACACCAAACATGCTTGCCCTTTCAACCGTGAGGGTGTTATAATGTGAGGGTCAATCCCACTATTCGTTGGTAAAAGAGTAACCCAAGAGTTGGCGGTGGGTGGTGATGACTAGCTGCCTTCCCTCTAGTCTTACACTGCTAAATTAGGGACGGCTAGCGCAGATAGCCCTCGTGTAGCTTTGCGGGAAATTCAAAAACAAACAAACAAACTTTATTGTTAGTTGCATTAACAATTTTGGTAAGAACGATATATATCATTCTATAATTTTTAATTTCATTTCTTATTATTATACTTTGACAATATAGATTGTTTTGCTTTGTTAGCTTAATAGATGCATTTAAGAGTAACTTAAATGTCCTAGGCTGGCCGAACCTCGTGAGATATTACTAGGTTTACGGTCGAAAACATCGTTAACAGCAAGGATACCCAACTGATAAAAAATGCATTATAATCCTTATAAATAAGAACGTAAGAACAGTATATTCAATTAGCTATACTCATTACCAGGTTGATTTCTAGTTCTTCTCTCAGTAAGTAGCTTACTCTGACCCGAAATTTATATTAAGTGATAATATCAAAACGGTCTTAATTAAACTTAACGTTCTCTACTTCGTTTTACAAAGGTCTATTAAAATTGAAGACTTGGGTATTGAGAAAAAGAAAAAAAATCTAGTCCTTCGTGTAAGGATTAATTTAATAAAAATATTATTTTATTTGGGAAAATAACCGAGAGACTCTTTGTTTTCTTTTAGTCGAGTGGCGTCATTTGATTTTCTGAAATTAATTTCATAATGAATTAGCGTTGTGCTAATTTCACATAAAAATGATCTTGTTTCTTAAAATAGAAATAATCCATTGTAAGTTGTAATGATTCTGTCAGAAAAAGATGCCTTATATTTATATTTGATGTTTCGAATGAGAAATTTCAAGCTGAACGGCATGTTATGCATGCGCAATTGGGCTAAATAGTCAAGTTCAAGAAAATTCTTTCCTCGTGTTAACCTACTGATCAGTTTGTTTGTTTGTTTCTTTGATTGTTGTTTGTTTGTTTCTTTGATTGTTGTTTGTTTGTTTCTTTGATTGTTGTTTGTTTGTTTCTTTGATTGTTGTTTGTTTGTAATTAAGCACAAAGCTACAAAATGGGCTATCTGTGCTCTGCCAACTACGGGTATCGAAACCCGGTTTCTAGCGTTGTAAATCCGCAAATATACCACTGTGCCACTGGAGGGGGCTACTGATCAGTGAAGGGCAGCTAGCTAGCAGCGCTCGCCGCCATAAGGGCTTTGTCTGGCTCTTTTAACCGAATAATTGAATAGACAGTGATTTTTTAAGGCACAAATTGCTGAAAGTGAGGAACGTTTATAGCAGCATCACGTTTCGAACCCAGAATCCGTCGATCCGTAGCTCCACCTGCTAATCCTATGTCACGCCTAACTAATTTTGGTGTTCGGAACTTACACGCATGTACAATCAAGTTGGTCCTTAATGGATTCTGCTTGCTAGTTTTTGGACGTATTATCTCCGTAAGCATAAAATAAAAACTTTTTATTTGTGTTACTATAAATCAATAAATAATGCTTTAGTACTTGTATTGCTTTTGATAATTTCATCATGTGAGACTGGCGAACCGAGGTTAAGACTGATAGACGGTGTATCCTCGGCGCAAGGTGGGTCCTAATTCCGCAGTCACCTCCAAAACCCAGAGCATATTTTATATTTCACATTATAGCCTGTACGCTGGGGATTCTTTTAATATATTCTTTAATTTGATTTTGTTTCTTTGTTTCTTTGGGCTTGTTTTTGTTCATTTAAATTACACACACACACACACACGTATATAATTTTACAGAATATATTTCTTAATAGATGTAACTGAGGGAAACTTTCAAATGCATATTTTCACTATTAAAAATGTTACCTGAGATTGGTATTGGTTTTGTTTTATGAAACGAGAATCTGCTTTACGTTGACTATGCTTCATATCTTCTAGGCTAAACTTGTCAATAGTTTATTATAGTTTTAGAATGGACATTTTTCTTGATACCAGTGATGTCATGCTATGACCTGGCCTAGAGTCGTTTCATGAAACAAAAAGCATTAATTTTAGTTCAAGTGAAACATACGTTACAAGTAGAAAAACCAAAGAACAACATATAGATAGATTTTTTTTACAAGATGACGTCAGTTTGTCAGTTATTAACTACCATTTGAATAAAAAATAATACAAAATATACAGCCAATGGCCCTATGGTAAGCTTGAGGACTTATAGCGCTACAATTCAGAGCTCTATACCTGTGATAGGCATAGCACAGATAGCCCCGATAATAACAAACAAAATAGTCCCCCGGTGGGACAGCGGTAAGTCTTCGGATTTACAACGCTCCAATCAGGAGTTCGATTCCTCTCGGTAGACACAACAGATGGCCGAATGTGACTTTACTATACCAAAAAAAAACAAAAACACGGACATAAAACAACATATCAGTAATTTTGCTCGTCTGTGGTAAAAATATTCATAATTTAACAAAGAAATATATATTTGAAATCAAATACTTTATCTTATTATATAGGGTAGGGACATATATGTATATAGGATCGCAACTAACGAGCTCAAAGTGATATATTTTTTTACGCAAAAATTAATGTCGGTGGATTGGTAAAATTAATTGCAATGGAAAAAAAAACGTTTCTTGTTTTTATGACAAAACAAAACTCATTTAGACGTGTCACCTTAACCCAGCGCAACGTACCAGGGTCGTAAAGAAACGTCTCCCTTTAAACACTAGTTACAGTAGTCCCTTCGATGTTATCGGCTGCCCCACATGCTGTTCTGCGATTGTCTATTACTCCAAACATCTGTCAGCGAAGTGGATTTCAGGAAAATAGGAAGTAGCGCATTTCGATTGTCTTCAATCATGGCTGTCCAAATTCCGTTATATCGATGGCACGTGCCACGCGTATGTTGAACAGGACAGGTGTTTCTTACGAGGGTCATTTCCACCTCGAACAAAATCGTTTTATTACGAGTAACGACAGGATAAACCGTACGATGGCAACTTAACTGTTCTCTTACGAATTCTCAGAAAGACAAAAATGAAGGGGAA
>NW_013665628.1:146448-177395 GCF_000517525.1 Limulus polyphemus
ATTTGTTGATTTCTTAATTTAGAGTCTCCGTTGATTAAAGGGTTTGTTTTTTATATTAAAAACGTTGGTGATATAACAAAAAATAGCCTAATTCAGAAATGATTTAAGTTTAATACTGAATCGATATTTTTACTTTCATGATGAATTTTATGCACTTGGCTCTAGGCTAGGTGACCCTACACTACGTCTTTACTTTAAGCTTATTGTACCAACACTTACTACACTTATAAGGTTTCACGGCCCCCTTGCATCCTCGTCGCTGAAATCATAATGGGCATACAGTAATCGAACCGTTCAATCTGAATATATGCATTTTGGCTTTCATGACTCCTCCTATTTTGAGAAGTCAAGAGAAAAACCAAGTGTGACGTGACGTGACACACACCGGCTTTTATATAGGTTAGATTCGCTATTAATTCGGAATGAGTGGCTACTTGGACAATGTAATTTGATGCTAAAAACATCATTTTGATTTTAAGCCTTTAATCTTTTTAGATTTTATTATCTAGTGTATTTGTTGTACTTCGCAGCGCACCCTGATGTTATATTCTACAGTTATGTTATTAATAGCCAAACTTGTGATACGCTTTTCATTCAAAGCGGCATTGTTTCATGTATTGTTGTTTCCTGTGTTTTGATTTTTCCAAGACTTTTCTTTCCTTTACACACCTGGAAGGTAACGTTCCGTTGTGATTTATTTGCTTGATTATACCGAGGTAAATCAGTGAAGCGTAACAAATGATATTATTTTCTTTTAACCCAGAACTGCAGCCGTGCTTAAGATTCAGTTTTTTGTACAGGTTATCTATTTTATCCAATAATAAAGGCTTAACTCTGATAAACGGTGTATCTCGATCATTGTGCTGTGAGTTTTACATCTTCAGATACTTCTCTCAGTAAGGTATTTTCCATTATTCCCGTTCTTGAGTCATATTTGTGATACTAAATATTTTAGATCTTGGTGTTTGAGTGAAATATATATCTATGCATACATATTTATTTATTTGCAAGGTAACCATTTTTGCGGGCTGTAGAAAAACAGGGTACAGCCTACTAACTGATGTGAAAGCTTTTAGTCTCTGATTCACAATAAGGCATTTTCTTTCGAGCTTAAAGAAACGACAAAATTATTTGAACTTATTATCTTATAAAATCTTAGGTGTTTTGCCATTAGCAACTAATATTACTCTGGTGTGTATATGTTTTCTAGGAAAGCCAGCTTCTTTTATTTTACTAAATAAATTAGTGACTATATTTAATATAAAGGGTTCATCTGTAAAGATATTGTTCTATTAATAAAACACTTTACATTTATAAACTTAAGCCACATGTGTCTTTTATTTATCACCATGAACATAAGGTAAAAGAAAAAATGACTAGAAATGTGTTAACAAGAGACACGAGAGAGAAAAGAAAATAGGTAAACGAACATTTCCGCATTTTGGTTTCTTTGCTTCGGCGCAAACTGCATTGACTCAAAGAGTGAGAAACAAATGGTGTATGTGGTTTCGTGAGTGTATAGTTTAATTTCATAAAGGTGTTAGTACTATGCATTAAATGGTTGGTTCGCACAGTTTTTGGGAAAAGTTGCTTTTTTAATCAACGCAGCATGATTGGCGGCGAAGTCAATGTTGTCATTATGCCTGCTGTCATCATAACAAGAAGCAACCAATCACAAGAAAGCAAGCGCGTGCATGCTCCTGCCGCTAAAATGTGGAGGGCTTATTGCTGCCCGCGGCGGTAACCAATTCATCCGGCTGGCTCGAGGGAGAGATCGTAGCTTTCTGTGTACTTAGCTTCTGCGGTCTTGTTGGTCCGAATCAGCTTAACACTCTTGCTTAAACAAGAGCACCATAGGTAAATACAAAGCTTGTTCTAAGCGTTTGCCAATACTGACGATACATAACCATGAATAAGGCCGACAGTGTCTCTGAACAAAACGTCAACGAAAGTAACGAGGTCAAAATGACATCGGTCAAGGTCATCGAAGGTCACAAAGGGTCTTTGCGGTCCAGCAATGTACTGGTCAGCGTGTCGAAGTGTGATAATAATAACCAACAACTTCCAGCTCACGCATATTCAATTGACGCCATCTTAGGACTTAGACACCAGAGGTCTTCAGAAGAGGGACTTAACCTATCCGAAAGACAACAACAAAATCAGAAACATTTGATACAAGTACGATCCTACCCACATCTGAATTCAGTTGAAGATCGTGCCTCATACCCGTACTGGGTCACTGAGTACGCAGGTATGTCACACATATATACTATACAAGTGCTTTTTTTTTCATAGAAATGATAGTGATATGAGTGAGGGTTTTACAGATTAATTAGAAGACTGCCACTTAGACTGCTTGTCAAATATATTAAAACCTAATCTCGATGCTACTCAGTTTTCCTGCATGGAACGTAAGAATCGCGAATAGAATACGTAATTACAGTTTAAACCAAGTATATTACATAGTACGGGGGGGGGGGGGGGCTCGAGCCTAAAGTGCGGGCTTGAAATATTACTAATCCTTCTGTGCATATACAGAGTTTCCTTAATAATGCCTGACGCTTGATGGCAAAATTATTAATTAGTGCGACCTCAGCGAAGAAGGAAATTGACATTGGTCATGTGCAACAAGGGAGCGTGATCAACTCACGACAGCACGTGCACATGGACGCATATTACACGCGTGAGTTCACTCAAAACTTAACCAGCGTGCGTGTAGTTCTGGTAGAATACGGTTTTATTTATTAGGTGGTTATCGGTTTTTTTTTAATCCTAAACCTAACCAAGCCACAAAGGTATGAAGATATAAATGTTTCTGACTTATTTTGCTACTAGTTACTCCATCTGGTCATATCATAATCTTATTGTATTCTCGGTCTTATCATCTTTGTGTTCTTCTCGACCCACAGAGCTTAAGCCCGCGAGCTTCACTTTTTTTTTATTGCTGTGTTAAGTTATTTGTTTTCTTAAATTTTTTATTTGCTACCTTTATTTGTGAACATCTTTTTGTATAAGAGCAAAGCCATATTGGGCTATCTTCTGTGCCCAACAGCGTAAGTCTACAGACTTACAACGCGAAAATCCGGGATTCGTTTCCCCGCTGCCCACTGGGGGACACTTGTGAACGTCTATCTTTTACATGTTTTGGCGTCAGTATCTATCTATCTCTTTCAGACTGTCCCCCCCCCAATTATTTTGTTAATCACTCTCTATTCATAAAACAGCGATGCATTATACGCAGGGGCATTTATATTTCTGTGATTTATCTTTATTGTTGATAATATTAATTATTGACACTCTACTCAGTAGCAAAATCGTCCATGTACACGGGAATATAGTTACAGTTTAGTCCTCTGGTGGGACAGCAGTAGGTTTACGGACTTACAATGCCAAAATCCGTGGTTCGATTCCCCCACTGTGGAATCAACAGATAACAAGCAAGTTACGATTTAACACATGAGGTATGTTCCTTTCTAGTCTTTAGGTGTGGTTTACCTGTAGAAAATTTAAGTGTGACTTAAATTAGGTGCTATGACATAGGATATAGTAAAGAAAGTGATTAACTGGAGATAATTTAGCAGTCTGGAATAGCAAATTTTAGCCTCCGTACTTGAAATAACAGCTTGAATAACAAAATAGCATAAACAGAATTTTAGAACAATATGTGCGAGTAACCTTTAATTTTACTTTAGTTATTTGTACAAATCAATTTTAGCTTGATGGCTAATTGCTGTTTTATTTTCTAGATTTAGTATCTGTTACTGTTTTTGAAAATAAATAATTTGCTTTGTTTTTCTTATGTCTTAAATTAGCGATTAAATAAATATTTGATAAACTTGTTATTTAAACCTAATAACTAAATTCCATCTTTCGATTCAAAGAATTGTTGCTAACAGACAAAAATGTTCAACGTGAAAAGTAACTTCAGTTAGTATCCAAAAAATATCCAAATTAATAGCGCGAGTAACCAAAAATCAAGGAATTGAAATTTCTTGGACTAAAATGCTGTTAAAAATTAAACTAGCTTTAGATATGAAAAAATTTATAGTAGAATCAGTAGATTCTTATATACGGAATGTATATGTATATATAAAAATAAAAATAAAATAAAACAACTTTAAAACTTTTGTTAGTGGTTAAATAATTTGGGATATATGACTTATAACACATGTTAGATCAGTAACAATCAATCATTCATTAACGCTCAAACTACCGACTTGTTTTTACACTGTTCACTATCGGTGAGACCCATATATTACATCATTTTAGGTTACAACAATCAGTGTAAAGAACTAACTAAAAATAACTGGTTGAAATTTCTCCGTTTGAAGCAAAATACTCGGGAAATCTCAGTGTTAATTGGTGAAGCTAATTTCAATATTAGGGGTATTTTTACCTCCGTCACATGAGGTGACGGAGGTAATGTTTTCACCCCTATGTGTCAACAAGATTTCTCGAAAACTGCAGCAGGGATATGAACAAAAATTGGTATATATTTAAAATATGACCCAAATTAGAAGTGATTAGTTTTTGGAGGGTCAAGGTCACGAAAGTCCAAAAAATCCCTATTTGTTAACACGGGGACCGATTTTTCACACCATTTTTACCCTATAACTTAGCCAAAAATGACCGGATTTTGATGAAACTTGATGGACATATCATCTCTCATTGTTCTACCAAAACTAGTCCGTATTTGTTTATAAAGACGGACATACGGACACATTTTCTTATTTTTTGAGGGCGGAGATACTCGCTCTACTGAGTACCCCTCTAGTTGGTTAATATTTTGTGTGTGACTCACGTATTATTAGGACCCGTACAACCAACAAAGTTATGAAATGACAAGTAATTTGGTGCATAAATAGTTTAGACAATATGTTAAAAAGTTTCACGGGATATGGACTCCATGGCAGTATAATTCTAGGGTTAAAATAAGCAATATTCCTGAATTGTATTTAAAGCCTTCTAACCTGAGGGTAAAGCAGCCAGTCAGCAGAACCTTACCACCCCTCATCCACACTAAGGGATTAACTATCACTCTTATAACGCACTCACACTTTAAAGTGTAGATAATGTATTATGATATTACAGGGATTCGAGCCCGACTCGCCAGTTCCAAAATCCAGACCTTGATCTTGGGTTCAATCCGCGCCAAGACATTTAAAAAATGTAAATCAGTATGTATTAAACATTACATTATGAAACTGGTGCAGAAGTCTGGTGTAAAACCTCGCATTCCGACATAGTGTGTGCATTATCTTTATTTTATCCTAACAGCAAACTATTGACTTTTACTGTATAGTAATTTTAAATTATTTCTCGTCTTGCTTTCCATCATAACTATTCCTTTATTGATCTTAAATTCAAGAAACAGCGTGCGAATTTTATGAGTTTATTTCAGATTTTTCCAAGGTCCATTCACTTGGTGTTACACTGTTAATGAGTATAGTCAGCTTGTTACAAAATTTTCCAAAGACCATTCCCTTGGTGTTACACTGTTAATGAGTGTAGTTAGTTTGTTACAAATTTTTCCAAGGTCCATTCCCTTGGTGTTACACTGTTAATGAGTGTAGTTTGTTTTACATTTTTCAAGATCCATTCCTTTGGTGTTACACTGTTAATGACTGTAGTCAGCTTTTTACAATTTTTCCAAGGTCCATTCCTTTGGTGTTACATTGTTAATGAGTGTAGTTTGTTTCACATTTTTCCAAGGCCCATTCTTTTGTTGTTACACTGTTAATGACCGTAGTCAGCTTGTTACAAATTTTTCCAAGGTCTATTCTCTCGGTGTTACTCTGTTAATGAATGTAGTTTGTTTCACATATTTCCAAAATCCATCCCTCGGTGTTATACTGTTAATGAGTGTAGCTTGTTTCACATTTTTCCAAAATTCATCCCTCGGTGTTATACTGTTAATGAGTGTGGCTTGTTTCACATTTTACTAAGATCCATTCCTTTGGTGTTACACTGTTAATGAGTGTAGTTTGTTTCACATTTTTCCAAGATCCATTCCTTTGGTGTTACACTGTTAATGACTGCAGTCAGCTTGTTACAGATTTTTCCAAGGTCTATTCATTTGGTTTTACACTGTTAATGAGTGTAGTCAGCTTGTTACAAATTTTTCCATGGTCTATTCTCTTGGTGTTATACTGTTAATGAGTGTAGTTTGTTTCACATTTTCCCAAGTTCCGTTCCTTTGGTGTTACACTGTTAATGACTGTAGTCAGCTTGTTACAAATTTTTTAAGATCCATTCCTTGGTGTCTCACTTTTAATGAGCATAGTAATTTTGTTTCACATTTTTCCATGATCCAATCTTGTTATAAACTTCTCCAAGGTCCATTCCTTTGTTGTCTCGATGTAATGAATGTAGTAGCTGCTATGAAACGTTATGTATTCATATTCTAACAATAAAAAAGAGAATATATATACATAGTATTATTTCTGGCTACAGGATGCACATTGCACGAGACATTGTTTCATGACGAGGTGACTGTTTATTGAAAGTATACGATTTTTGTTTTAATCATGGTTTATCCTACATGAAAGGTTATGTTCTATAAAGGGTTTAAAACGCCGTTTGTATATGGTTTGGAAAGATATAATGAGTCTACCGTGCTCAAAAAAACCTACACAGCAGTATTTAATCTAACTGGAAAATGAAAGAAGAGTTAACAATCCTAAAAAGCAAAATAGCAGAATTTACAACAATTGGCAAGATTCTAAAGACTAAAGTAACATTTTATTTCTTTAAAGATACTTAGATAAATATATGTTTATGAAATATGCATATAAATATATATATACAAAAAATCTACATTTATGAAATGTATATATATTTTTTTATGAAATCCGTAAGTTACTTAACGTGACTAATATTATTATACATTTCTGATATGCAATATAACATTTGTGATTGTGGTCAGAAGTGCCTTTTGATAATATTATTATAATATTGTGAATCATTTTATGATACATTTTCAAATTTCAAAATTTAGTATAGCAATCAATATTAATATATTATATATTTTAAAATAACACTAAGTTGATTTGTTTGTTTGTTTTAATCATAAATCTACACAATGGGCTCTCTGTGCTCAGTCACATCCAGCCCGAAACGTGATTTTTAGTTTTGTAAGTCCACGGCCTCAAAGCTGAGCCACTGGGGTGCTACTAAATTGAATTCAATGTTTACAAAGTAATTATTATTGATTAATTATATTGATTTTTATTTCTCAATTTTCTCATTGTTTCCGTTATTTACAACTGGAAAACCTTGAATATTAGTTGACACATGTAATTTTGTCATTTCACTAAATTTCAGTTTTAAAATAACGTTTTATCAAGTTTTAATTTTAATAGATGTTGCCCCCCCCCCCAAATATAGTAGCAGTAAGTTTGAAGGTTTATAACGCTAAAAACCAGGTTTTGATTACTTGTGGTGGACACAGCACAGATAGCCCATTGTGTAGTTTTGTGCTTAATAAAAACAAACAAAGAAGACAATTAATCCAATTTATCGATAAATATCTCAGAGAATGTTTTGGGTCTGTATCTAGAATGAACTTCAGAAATGTCATTTCCCTCTATTTCACACAACCTACAACGTAGTACAGTAACAAAACAATAAAAACTTCAACCACTTTATTCTACAAGATGTAGTTGGCGTTTTCCTTCGGAGTACTCCCTGGAAGAAAATTGCCTATTTCATTTTCCTCGTGCAGTCGATGTGTCGTTTGATCACATTCTTTCTAAAGCGCGCCTTTTAATAATTATTTCTTGCTGCTCGCTCCTAACCAAATACAAAACATATTTAAGAAAAGCAGTCCACGTCGTATAGCTACCCTTAAGATGGAGCAATAGTCCATTCTTGAATTATGGGTGTCGATTCTTTTGTTCGTTAAGGACTTTATTCGAACAACTAAAATAATACAGTTTACGTTATCACACATTTAACACAGGTGTTCTCCATAATATTTCCAGATAAACTCAACCTTTCACTTGCTCCCCAGTGGGACAGCGATATGTTTGCGGACTTACAACGCCGGAAACCGGGTTTCGATACCCGTGGTGGGCAGAGCACAGATAGCCCATTGTGAAGCGTTGTGCTTAATTGCAAACACACATACGTACACTTTTACTTCGCAAGGTTAAAGCTTAACAAGAGAGAGAATATCGTTATGAGATTAGTAGCTCATTAGCCTTCAACACTTTGATACATGGTATTTCCAACGTAAACAGCACCTTATTCAACACTTAGGCTAAATAGCTAGGCCAGAAACTTCCTAGGGCTAAGACATAGCCATCCTTAATTTAGTACTGTTAATCAAAAAGAGGGCAACAACTAAACAGCATCATTCATCTATATATATATATATATATAGGACTGACCGCCACACTTCTTACGCCTCCATAGCTGAAAGTACTAACGATGTTCAGCGGCAAATCGCAACTTGTACTAAGACTTGTGATCCACATTAGATCACAGGAAAACTTCCATATATATTGAAATTTAAACATAATAGTGCTCTGAAGGTTTGAATCGTAATAGAAAATTCGTTTCAATTGTATCAAATTCAAGAACTTTTCAATAATAACTTTTTATTTGTAAGGCTGTTGCCGAAATACAATCTAGGGACTATAAATCGTAAACTTCTATTATAAAGGTTTATAATTGTTTTACTTTACTATACTATATATCTAAGAAAAACATTCTTTCATAGTGCAAAAAGGAATAGGCTAAAATTCTGAAATAAGATACCAAATAAAACTATGGTGTCTGCAATGCGATCATGTGACAAAAGTAGCCTTGAAGAATATTTTGAGATTCTAAACATAAGCTGTTTAATTTTTTCATTGTCCATTTATTTTAGTAATTCAAAAATAATGCCACAACAATGTTTCCACTAGTTGAATTATTATTGTCATTGTTTTGTCTCCTATTAATTCGAAAATAATGTCACAACTATCTTTCCACTAGCTGAATCACTGATATAATTATCCATGTCTTTTAGTCATTCGAAACTAATGCCACAACCATGTTTCCACTAGTTGAATCATTGATGTCATTGTTCTGTCTCCTAGTAATTCGAAAATAATATCACAACTATCTTTCCACTAGCTTAATCACTGATATAATTATCCATGTCTTTTAGTAATTCAAAACTAATGCCACAACTATGTTTCCACTAGCTTAATCACAGATGTCATTATTTTTGTCTTCTAGTAACTCGAAAATAATGCCACAACCATGTTATCACTAGCTGAATCATTGATGTCATTGTTCTGTCTCCTAGTAATTCGAAAATAATGTCACAACTATCTTTCCACTAGCTGAATCACTGATACAATTATCCATGTCTTCTAGTAATTCAAAAGTAATGCCACAATCATGTTATCACTAGCTGAATCCCTGATGTCTTTGTCCATATCTTTCATTAATTGTTCAATCAGTGATGCTATAGTCCATGTTTCATGATATAATTCAGTCAGGTATATTATGATCCACGCCTACTACTGGTATCATGATATATATATATCTTTCATATTGTTTCAGTGGAACTCTATGAAGAGTAGAAATAGTAGGTTTGAAAGTTTAATCGACTGCAACTGCCTGTTGAAAGGAAAGGAGACGATATTTCGGCTTTTATACTGAGGCCTTCTTCGGGCCTTTTAATGTCTTTCGTAAATCTTTCTGAAGATATGATATTTAATTCATGTTCCTGACCTCATCTTTCATCGTTTAAATGGGTTATGTTTTCAAAAACTGATTTTAGATTTTGAAACACCATTGAAACTAAAGAGTCATGGTATAAATGACACCACAAAATCGTGTTATAAGTAAATTTACAATTTTATGGTATAACTGACATAACATAATCATAAAATAACTGACACCATAATGTGACTAATAACAGTATAACTGATCCCACAATATTATGGTATATATATGACATCGTATATTTATGGTATAAACGACATAATAAAATCATGAAATAGCTGACACTGTAATGTTAATGATAACAGTATATAATAATAACTTCCGATCAGAATGATCCCATAAGATTGTGTTATATATGACATGACATGGTCATGGTATAACTGACAAAACAAAATCATGAAACATTTATACAATACGATTACGAATTTTAGTATAACTGACACCGCAAGGTCATGAATCGTGGTGAAACTGCCAAAGTTTTAAGCTTCTGGTTAAGGGAATAACATTAACTATAATAATATTTATACAATGTTTAATTTTAATTCCACAATGTTTATATTTTTTCTCTTGAAAACATTTCTTTATTGAAAGTTTTATGAGAAGCAATGCACAACCTGTATATTTCATAAAACTCTGACCTCAGGTCATATTTATGGAACTAAAGTATTCTCTGATTAAAAGTGATTCCAATGATATTTTTAAAATGAATTAAGATAATCCTTTTCAGTTGAAATGAGCAACATGAAAATAAATTTACACAAAGGTCTATAGATTGCAGTTACAGTATCTATCCTTTGCGTATCTTAATTCAACGGTAAATCTGGGATGGGCACGGAACAGATAGCCCATTGTGTAGCTTTGTGCTTAACAACAAACAAACATATCTTAGTTACAGAGTTACAGTGAAACTAATAACATATATGATAAACACAGTATTGTGTTTGAACTCTAAGTATTGTTATTTTCCATGTGTTTGAACTCTAAGTGTTAAATTGACAAACTCTTTGCTAATACCAGAGCTGGTGAACTTAATACATATTCCACTTTAGAGAAAATTAACGTTTAGCAAGGTTTTTGTTAAAATTAAACTAGAATGATTAAACAATTGAAAAGATCCTGTTTAGGTTTCTGTTTATCCCCCCCCCCCAGTAGCACAGCGGTATGTCTGCGGACTTACAATACTAGAATCCGGGTTTCGATACCCGTGGTGGGCAGAGCACAGATAACCCATTGTGTAGCTTTTGTGCTTAATTACAAACAAACTGTTTATTTTTTCTTACCTAACTTAATTTTAAGGTGCTTTCCTGTAACAGGCCGTGTATTTTGCAAAATGAAACAAACAATTTGATTTTTAGAAACGCCATACATTGAAATACTTTTTCTAAATTTATTTAAATATGTGAAAAAAAACAAGCATTTTAACGAGGTTTTGTAAGGTTAACGTGTACTTTTATTAATTACTATACTATAGGTTGTAGGAAGAATGTCAACTACATCCATATACAGCGATCAGCTAATCATAGCGTACTTTCAAACATGCCATAAAATTCTACTCAATCGGTTAATCTCATAATAATTGTTCATACAGGAGTTTATGTATTGCTAATAATGTGAATTTTTTCTAAACCATGTCCCACTATCTAAATTCGTGGAAAACTAATTATCTGAGCTTCTGATGCATGCCTAGTACAATGTTACGTAGAGTAAAAAATTAATTTATTACAGATCCACACTTCTACATGGATTGTACAATTAAAGCCCTTCATTTTCCCCCTGGTTATATATACATATAGTGTGCATTCATATAAACACGTTGCTTTCATTCACGATAACACAGAGCCTGAACTATGATAATGTTAATCCAACGAAGAACTATACTGCAACTGTATACGGAGTTTAAAATAATCGATATTAGGCACGTTCTTTGACATTGATAAATTCTTTACATGTCAGATAAAAGTTGACATAGAGAAATTTCTTTTCTTTCCCGCCATTTTAATCCTCTTAAATCTTGTTAGAGCTTGGAGTTCCTTCTGTTTCCTGGACAGCTCTATTGGGACTAAACAGCTGTCTGTTTTAAAGAAGTACGACTAATGATAAATTGGTAAAAGTTAGTAAAGATAACAATAGATAACTTACCATATAGAAAAGTGATGTTCCGTTAACCAGAAGTGTTCTTTAAGTATCATACCTGAAATGTATCAACGAAACTTGAAGCTGACTTTACCTCCCCTCCCCAGTAGCTCAGCAGTAATGCTAAAAGACTTATAGCGCTAAAAACCGGGTTTCGATACCCGTGATGGGCACAGCGCAGATAGCCCATTGTGTTGCTTTGCGCTTAACGGCAAACAAGTAAACAACGGACGATTCTTCTTGTTCAACAAATTATTGAATGTTCCATTTCAACCACACATGTGACACTCGAAGTTTTTTATCACTCGCTTTAAGGAACTCATTCACAGAAAAAATTTTACGTAACTTATTCATCACAGTATCATTTACTGCAACTAATCATAGTTTTACCGAGAGTAGTTCGGGTAACGTTCTCTGTAAAAAAGGTGTTATTATCAATATTTATTTTAATATCAGATCCTTATATATATATATATTGAATGACGAAATAAAAATTTTGTCAGATTAAACGAATTTGGAGTCTTTTTTTTTCCTTTTTTTTATGCTGAGAGATTTTTGTTTTTAATGAGGGTGCAAGTGTCTCATACAGTGAATTAATTAGCTTATGCTAATCTTACACATATATTTCGAGATCAATTGGGTCTAACGATTTTTGTAATTTGAAGAATATTTCGCTAATATATCAAGTAGATTTTTTTACATGGGGTAAGTTGTTACAAAGGGATTCTATTCCATTTAATACAATGCTTTTTCCTGATTCACACACCAACATTAACAACGCCGTGTATTACGAAGCCCACCATGATGGACAAAACTATAACCTTTATTTAAACACGACATGGGGCCCGGCATGGCTACACAATGGGCTACCTGTGATCTGCCCACCAAGAGTATCGAACCCGGTTTCTAGGGTTGTAAGTCCGCAGACATACCGCTGTGACACTGCGGGATTAGATTAAGAAGGACTGTGATTCTTTGCAGTTATCTGGTTGCAAGGTTATACTATGGAAGAATTCGAATGAGCTAACTTCTTACGGCCCAGCATGGCCAGGTGTTTAGGGCGCTCGACTCGCAATCTGTGGGTCGCGGGTTCGAATCCCCGTCACATCAAACATGCTCACTTATTTAGCCGTGGGGGCGTTATAATGTGACGGTCAATCCCACTATTCGTTGGTAAAAGAGTAGCCCAAGAGTTGGCGGTGAGTGGTGATGACTAGCTGCCTTCCCTCTAGTCTTACACTGCTAAATTAGGGACGGCTAACGCAGATAACCCTCGTGTAGCTTTGCGCGAAATTCAAAACAAAACAAACAAACAAATACCAAGCGTGGGGCGCGCGTTTGCCCGATTCGATTTTATTACTCATCAGGATCTCTACCATCCTACCCTCAAATTGAAATTCTTTTAGACACGATTAGAGTAAATTAGTTTATGAGAGCTTGGGCATATTCAAATGCATCAATCGAAAAGGTTTGGCCTCTTGAATACAAAACTGTAATTAGATCTCAAATCGGTCAAGAGATGACAGAGCTATGAGCTAAAAGTTTGTACTTGAAAAACAACAAAACTAAGAACCATTCTATGAGCTGCTATGCCGCGGCTAACAACAACAATAAAATCAGTTACTTTTTCATATACTAATAATCATTTGCAGAATACTAATCTTAAGCATCAGGTAATTGATTACATACAATTTTCTTCAGAAATATATTTAAGTCTAAAAATGTATACACGAAATTCGAATTCTAAGTTTGGTCTAATAGATGTTTACAACTAAGTGACACTGTCTCGTTTCTGCAAGTCGAGCGCCCTAACCACCTGGTCATGCGGGGCCAAAGAACACAGAACTAGTCTTCATGAAAAATATATATGTTCATCTTAATAAAAGAAAAAACTGAAATTCCTTAGCTTTATTGGCCAGGCGTGGCCTAATGATTAGCGTGTCGTGTTTCAGATCAAATGATATGGGAAGAAAGATGTGAGTATCGAAACCCGGATTCTAGCGTTGGAAGTCCGCAGACATACCGCTGTGCCACTGGAGGGCGTGATGCCATTGAGCAAACTGTGCAATTTCATTTGTGTGCGCTTTATAAGGGTGCAGTCCATTCCATTACTCGGTTCAAAATAGTTGAACAAAGTCCTTAAGGCGACGGTTGCTGTTGGTTGACAGCAAGCAGCATCTTACGTGCACATCGTAAGGTTTGGAAACAGTCGTCCTTAATTTTAGGTTGAAAATTCCAGTTTCCTTACTTTTGTACCTAATGATCGAAAATTTAAACCTTTAACCTTAACACATTATTTGAAATATTATTATACTTTATACTTGCAACCAGTAAATATTCTTCATTATTATCGTCGTACACTTTGTTCATTTTACAACATTTAAAATGCAATTACACTTTTCGTATGGGCAGTAAAACAAAAAGAAGTAAAGATGTGTTAATAAACGTAATAACGTTAATGACTGATTATTTTCTTCCCTAACGCTTTGACTTTGGTCTAAATCTGACACTAGACGATTATTTACTCATAATCTAAAGCCAGTTAGACATTTAAGCTCGGTGAAATAAAACTTCAAGTTAATTATATGTTAGTTTTGATATTTGATGCTTAATAGCCATGTTAAAAAACGTTTTCGGGCTAAATATAATTATAACAGATATTTCCTACATGGAAAATTAAAGAGAAAATATTCAACCAAATTAATTATGTTTATCTGGTTGATTAAGTCTCATTCTTATAATTTCGTTTTGAGTTTACTTACTGATTAAGTATATTTTATTACAATTTACAGCTTTTACAGTGAATGAAATTTGTTTTTAGAACAGGAACAACGCTTCGATCACTGGTGAGATCATTCTCAAGTCCACAAGTTTTATTGTTAAAACGTTTGTACTTGAGAATGATCGCACCAGTGATAAAAATGCCGTACATGTTCTAAAATCAATTCTTGCTTACTGTAAAAATTGTAAATTGTAATAAAATAAGTCTCGTTCTGTTGTTGTTACCTGTAAAATAAAATAAAAAATACTTTAGATACCAATGTCATAATCGTGACAAACTTTTTATTCTAAGCTCTGGTTGATGGAAATCCTTGGTTTTCCCTTTTATATTTAAAGAATTACTTTTATAATGGTTTAACACTCGGAAACTTAGGAGATTGATGTGTAGTTTTAAATTATTATATTATTTCTGTAATTATTTTATAACTGTAACATATATTTGCTGTAATAGCCGAATATATAAACTGGTATATTTGAAAAAAAAATCACTTTATGTTAAAAAATTTTCTTCTGAAACTATTTCTAAATAAGAAAAAAAGTGTATTTTTATTACTCCAGAGGTCTGCAGGAGAGAAAAAAAAACACTATTGGTATTGTTTTGGGGAATAAAACCAAGACAATTAAAGATACTTTTACTCATGAAACGTACAGTAGAAGATTATTTTACTGCTACGTAATTAGAGCTAAAGAAACAACAACAACAAAAAAAAACTGTTCCGTTGGGGAAGCCCCCCAGTGGTACAGCGGCATGTCTGCGGAGTTATACCACTAGAAACCGGGTTTCGATACTCGTGGTTAGAAGAGCACAGATAGCCCATTTTGTAAATTTGTGCTTAACTACAAGCAAACAAACCATTTTGTAAAAGGTTTATAGCACCTCCTCCCAGATGCGACGTCTGTTGGACTTTTTAGATAATACATTGAAGGAATGATTGATCTTATACAAATGTTCGTTATACTCTTTATATTGTTTATGATCATCTTTCCCATACAGTTTCATTACTTAGAAATCCACTTCGCCATAAAATGAAATTAGTAACTATAAGGAACATCAACGATTATGAAGCCGCGATTATAATTCTGTTAAGTAGGCATAGCTATAAAAAAGGATTGTTCTTGTTCTTCACTTTATCGCACTTCTCTGGAGAGTTTAACATATTGGAAGGTAAGAAAGCAAAGAGGCAAATAATCTTAGTAAATGTATTTGAGTTGCTCCAGTATTATTGAAATTAATACATTACAAGAATATATACCACTAACAAAAATAAAAACACAAATATAAACTAGATGTACTTCCGCAGGGTCCCCTAATGTGTTATAGACACCTCTAAACTGGATTGTTAGTTATAGACACCTTAAAATATTCTTTAATTATAAACTCGATTGTTAGTTATAGACACCTTAACATATTCTTTAACTCTAAACTGGATTGTTAGTTATAGACACCTTAAAATATTCTTTAATTATAAACTCGATTGTTAGTTATAGACACCTTAACATATTCTTTAACTCTAAACTGGATTGTTAGTTATAGACACCTTAACATATTCTTTAACTCTAAACTGGATTGTTAGTTATAGACACCTTAAAATATTCTTTAATTATAAACTCGATTGTTAGTTATAGATACAGATATATAAATATTTTCCGTTATTTGAACTGCATCAAAGCTGATGTATTCATTTTTTAAAAAGCCACCCACAACATACATAAGGAAAATGTGAAGTTATTTTTTATTACTCTGTAGAGGGAGTTCAGCAGCACGATTACATCTATAAAACATGAGTTAAGTTATAGTTACTAACAAAAATAGTACAGCCTATACAGCTAAACCCAATCTTGTAATACTAGAAGAAGCCACACACATGATTTGGCCCTTGCTAATTATAAAGTTATCATACTAAGGAAAGGTCTCTTGTTATCTAGGATTTGTGCGAAGGGGCAGAAAAATCCACCTAATTAATAGTTCATTAGAGATAATTCCTAGTTGAAATGACTAAACTTAATCCGTCCAAACTGCCTCGAGCCGGTCGTCGTTCTTTCTTATTGGATGAGTATATGAGGAATTGTATACGAATATTTATTTCATTTGTCTTATCTTTTAAATCGAATGAAAATACTGAAGGATGTATAAATATATTTTACCGTTTTTTTTTTTGTTTTTTGCCGAAACCACATTAACTTCAAGCTTTCCTGTAGTGTTTCACTGTCAGTAAGAAAATTTTCTTTCAGACCCCATGTTATTTGCTTTCAAAATGTTCCTCATGATGAAATATTAGTAGAACTTCAATAACTGGGCATACATATTCAAAGCCCAACTTAAACTCATGTATTGGGCAGTGAACGTTGAAAGAAACAGTTTCTTATATAATTTATAATGTATAGTATAAGCATACCGTCTGAGGTAGACATAGCAAATTTTTTCAAACATTCACATATGTTCTTGGCATATAAATTCATACATCAAACTAAATCACGTGTACGTTTCACTTCTACATTTATTACTCGCAACATTAAATCTTTTGGAAGGACCATATATAAAACAAAAAACATAAATTAGTTTACTTCTATAAATATAATTTGTAGCTAAGGATAAAAAAGTCTCTGTAGTATATACATTTTTATGCTTTACTAGTTCATTTGTAATTTGCAATTACTCCAGCACGTGATAACGACCCTTTTTTTGTCGGTGTACTATATTCAAACAAGTGCTATATACCCTAGTAAGTTAGTATTTCTCACAAACCTATTTTTGTTATTTTATAAGCGCAATGGTTATTATAGTTCATTATCGACTACTCATTTTCAACAAAGCTATCTTAAGTCGGTAATGGGATTTCCTTGCAGGTTTCACAACATCTAAATATTTTTTCAACATGTGAAATTAAACTATTATTCAAAAATTTCATTATCTTCATAATGTTAAATGTAGCTCTTAACTTTTTCGTTTATCATAGTATCGTTAGGATCTATAAAAATACTACAGAATTACTTTGGGGAACGTACTAATTGGTATTTAAATTGTGCAAAAAATCATGTACTTAAATCATATTTTCTCAAGGTTCTTAACTTTGACTGAAACATTGCTGTTGAGTTTATGTCAAATGAACTGGTTACAAAAAGTGAGCAATAATCAATATGAAGTAAATAAATTAAAATGAACTTACATAGGATCATAGACTTTTGTTTATTTGTTTGTTAGGTTTCGCATGAAGCTACTCGAGAGTTATCTGCGTTAGCTGTCCCGAGTTTAGAAACTGGTCTAAATCACCTATTGCTGACTCTTGGGCTACTCTTTAAAAACGAAAATTGGGATTGACTATCATATTATAGCGCCTTCAAGGCTAAAAGAACGAGTATGTTCGATGGCGGGATCCGAACCCGCAAATTGCGAGTCGAGTGCCCAATCATCAGGCCGTGTCAGGCCGATTTTTGTCATGAATTCCAATAAGGAGCAGCAGGAAAGACTTAATGAGATTGGCTTGTCCTTTATATATGAGGAATAATGGGATGGCAAAAAAAACACGAAAAAGTTAGTAGCTGAAAGTAAAGTAAAAGCGAGAGAAATGCGTCATCGTTAGGTTTGAACAAGTGAGGAAATTAGCAATTATATGTAGGTAGAGTTATTATACAGTTCTGGTAACACAGGCCTGTGAATTTAAACTTTATAAAAATTGTTTTGGTTATAATTATGGATTTTCCATAATTCAGCTACGTAGATTTCGAAAATAATATTCATTTTTTTCAATCACGCAAGAGTTTTTTTACAAATCAGGAAGAGAAATAAAACTTACTTAGATCAATTTGTTATTTCGTTTAGCACAATTAACATTTTTGATTATTATGTTTGTTAACAAAAATACAAACAAACTGAAGAAAAGGGAAGAACATTGATGTCAAACTGAAGAAAAGGGAAAGGGAAGAACACTGATGTCAAACGAATATGCATCCTCATTCATCCTGATTTTTTTGTGAACTATACGTCTTTTAGTCTAAAACCTACGTGTTGTGGTCTTTTTTTTATGTATTGCGTTATGACATTTTGTGAAAAATATTTACGTGATGGAGAAAAATGGATATCATTTTCGTATTCAGCGTACAGGAATTACTGTAGAACATGTAAAAAAATTCAAGACATCAAAACCATCGCAAATGGGCTTTATCGACTCGACACAAAACTTACAACAAATTGAAGAGTATAATGTTTATTAGAAAAGTTTTTTAAAATCCCGATTTATCTGATCAGACGTTCTTAATAATTAGAGTATGAAACTATAATGTGCAAGTTATGAGGTTACTCAAAATAATATTTATTGTGCTTAAATCTCAAACGTTAAAACTACTGTAAAATACGTGTGAAGTTATGAGAATTTGAGAAGAATTGTACGATGAGCTAAGTATTCATGCAGAGGTCAAAGTTTCTGTAAAAAATATATTACATGGTAACAGAAATGTATGTTATCCTTAAATTAAGGTTGATTATAAAATTAACTACATGCATTTTTAACCCATTTGAGAAAAAAAAATAGTCGTTTCTTCCAGTTGTTCGTAGAAATTTTACGGTCTACAGAAAGCCACTTGCAAGAGACACAAAGTATGGAATTCTAAGCGTAGTTAGCGTGATATCGAACGATAGCAGAAAGAGGAGAATATTTTCTAGTCGATTCTGTCGTTCCACCCGTTTCTGATAAGGCCTAGTTTCCTGTATGAAATGATGATAACAAATCAAGCTTATGACATCACATTAACGAAGCCAGTGCACACATATAAAACAAAATTATATGCAAACAGTCGTTATTAGTTCGCCAGTAATGGGATTATTTAACAAAACTTAACGTATTAAATGTTCAGTTTTCAGGAACTTTTTCATCATATTTCCTATAAAAGTAAACAGTTAATGGAACACCAGCAAATATGAACTTATTTCTATCTTCCATAAAAATTTTCAACTTTTGGTCTTTAATTACTACAAGATCATTTATGTTCTCAATGTTCTTGGTGCAAGTAGGATTTTCTTTTCGCCTTATCCTTATCGTTAACTTTCCAATCCTTTCTAATGAAATAGCTAATTCCAGTGGAAAGGTAATAAATATATTTCTTTTTGTGCTTCTTCTACTTACAGAAACACTGTCATATAATTACTCTACAATCAACAAAACTGAGCCATTTCAACCCAGTTTCATTCTACTGGTAATAAACGCAATTAGTTTTAGATAATAAATCATTTATCATCATAAGGCGTACTGTGCTTAATAGCTTCTTATATTGAGTGAAGGTGTGTTATTGGAAATTACCCAATCTATCTTATGGAAATTTTTATTTTATTTTTTGAAATACTAACTTAAACTTTCTTGGAGTATTCTCTTTCTCTTTACGGTATGAAACTACTAACCGAAATAGATTAAATACTCTGCTATTTTCAACGTACTTACACTATACTTAGGCAAAAAGTTTGGTAACAAAAAAAAAGATTCGGAATGATAACCAAAATTCAAAGTTTTATTTATTTTTCATGTATTAACGACGTTTGATAAAAATAATGTTAGCTACTTTAAAGCACGACGTATAAACACAAAATACTTTAAATTTTGTATATCGAAATTCTCAGACACTCTATAAAAGTAGATTGACTATATAATTTATTCTTCATTCGTGATTGGCTAACACTGAATCAAACATACGAATTACCCTTCTAGTTGCAAATTATATTCCAAACAAAATCCATATGAATTTCAAAAATTTTCGATAATTAAAACTGCAAGTGATCTCTTTCTTTCTCTTTAAAAAGTACTTTATAAGTACAATATTTGTTTCATATTGTATATCTATTGTTTCAATTACCAAACGTCCCCATTGGCTCAGCGATAAGCTTGAAGACTTATAACATTAAAATCTGGTTTCGATACCCGTAGTTGGAACAGCACAGATAGCAAATTGTGTATCCTTGTGCTTAACAACAGACAAACAAAACAAAAATAGTTATCATATTGAAAATGCGTATAATAAGATTCCATTATTTGTTAGCGCCCTTTAATTCCTTATAAACTAATTGTTTTTGAGAAACTTCGATACATGTGGTGGGCAAAGTACAAATATGGGGGTGAAATATCGGAAGCGGTATCCTAGTTATGCAATGATGAGAAACAGTTAAGGTCCTAATATGCTCTTGATGAATTCACTAATCTTTCTAATTATCCGATAAAAGATATTAGTATATAGATATAGTTTTGTACATAAGTCTTTTAGTCTGTACGCATATGCTTACACTGCTATCACGAGGCGTTTCACTTATCCAAGATACTAGTACAACATTATGAAGCTATTTTCAGCTTTTCAATAATATGCACTAGATATCAATCAATATGTCCACGATCATATTGTAGAAAAAACTTTCGACAGACTGCCAAAGTATCCATTTACCCAAGAGGAAGGAACTCTGTTGTCATGGTTAACACTTTATAGAAGTCTATTAGGTCAATGAAATGTATTATCATTAATAATTCCTCTTTAGCTACCTCATGTAATGCGTTTATTGTTGTTCTTATAGTTATAATTGTGAAATCCTTAACATTATGTATGGATAAAGCAAACTTGATCTCAATAAATTAATTTTATATTGCGTCATATCACATTAGCACGTTGAGAAGATAGAAAATAGTTCTTGAAAATTTGTCTCAAAGACGACCTACAGATTTTCTGATTTTTTTTCTATACTTTCAAACTCTAAAGAAAAATGTATAAACATACATTGTGTCCGAAGACCAATTGTCTTAAAAATGCAGTTTCCACGCAGGAATATTTTGAAAGGTTGACGTGTCCAAAGTAAACAAATACACTAGAGTAAAGCTACAAATTACGTTTCGTAGCTCTTTTCTTCAGCTTCTTTTGTAGGATCTCAAGTCCGCATGTTTACATGTTTACTAAGTTATCAGTTACACCAAGTTGAAAAACACAAAAATGTTAGTGAACTTGCCTGCCATACCTATTAACTACATGAAAAAATTGCTTACATCAGTAATGTATATAACTTGTCTCTCTGAATTAGTTCTGTTTGTTCTATTCAGATCAGTTATCTGTCGCATCACAAGGAGGAATGAGTTATCAGATTGCCAGATTGGTAGTGAAATTTATAAAAAAGCATTCAGATGTCAAAGTCAATTTTGTTGACGGTCAGCTCCAACGAATTAGTCTTTCTGTGACAGGAAATACAAATAAAATAGACCATTAAATATTTTATGTTTCCAGAGAAATTATGTATGCATGCTGTTTGCTGATTCTCTTTATATGACAAATATATTTATCAATATTTTGCTATTGATTATCAGTCCTAAAATTATTATTGGTCGATCGTTACAATGTTAAATGCTGATAATAGGGTCCCAAGAATGCCGTGCTAGCTTTTCGCTACACTTGTGTTTCGATTACTAGTAATGAAATGAAGCGTAAATTGGCTTATATATATTATAGTTACCAGAAGAAATGCCGCCCTACGAGCGGCTATTTGTGCTTGTAATTACTAATAGTACTTTTAAACTGTAATGTTTTTATATATTAAAAGTGTTACCGTTTATTGGAAAAATAATAGTTTTTAAGAACTCCAGTTTCTGAGTACTACATTTAAATATTACATCAATAAAGATATAATCCAACTCTCACGTACAGTCCTAGTGAAAGACATGTTCTTTTTGTGAGGTGAGTACTTTTATTTCAAATTGTGTTCTGTTTGTTTGAAGTTAAGCACAAAGCAACACAATGGGCTATCTATGCTCTGCCCACTACGGGTATCGAAATTCGGATTCTAGCGTTGTAAGTCCGCAGACAACCCGCTGTGCCACTGGGAGGCAAATTGTGTTCTATTATAAAGAAATGGTTGTTGCACAAACCACAGTTATTTTTCTAATTGTCTTAATCCTGAATACCCAAAGTGTGAAATTTTGTATGGATTTTTGTTTGTGGGCCTTTCCATAGATGGCGCAGAAATTTTGGTTACATACATAGATACTGACATACATGCTAGGTCCATTATAATAATATTTGTGAATGATAGTTTATTGCATAACTTTCTTCTTGTTTTATGCATTTTTTTGTTTTGGTTGAAGTTAAGCACAAAACTACACAATGGGCTATCTGTGCTCTGCCCACCAACCCGGTTTCTAGCGTTGTAAGTCCATTATGCATATGCAAAGTTAACAAAGGTATGGAAGTGTTGATATTTTAAACTATTGTGATTAACTCAAAAACTGCACTTACATAGATGAAAATCATATCTTTCCAAATTAAACGTTCTTTGATCAAGTTATTTTGTCTTAAATAATTTTATGGTGTTCTAAAATAATTCGTCTACATTTCTGTAACTTTCGTTTTATGTTTTAAAATCTTATGAGACAACATTAGAGAAGAAATATTTATTAAAACGTTCGGTTATGTAACGATGCTAATTTTCGTAGTCATGTCATTATGCCATTCTTTAAAAATGAACTAAAAACTAAGCAAATTGAGGATGTGCAAGTAAAGTATGTCAAATCGTTAACGCATTTTAAAAATTTTGAACATTTGAGGCATAACTTCATATTATGTGAGAGAATTATTTCATTACGATTTGAAAAGAATATGGTACCCAAGATTTACTTGTGTTACAACACTGAAATGTCTTAATAGAATTGATTAAATGAATTATTTGGTTCTAGCTTTAAAACAAAATGTGTATCCTTTGAATCTATTGGAGCAAATGAATACGAAACAATAAAATATTCAATTGTAATTTTTGATATAATATGCACGCATAAGCCATCGTTGCGGAGGAAATATATACATGATCTTGCTTTCACATCGATGTTGTAACATATACCAGTGATTAAACTAATCGACTTAATTTCTAAACAGACTGGTGCAACTATGAAATTATGTGAATTTAACAGCTGTCCTAAAGGGGCTGTTTTCTGATGAACCAGTATTTAATACTAAAAAAAAAAGAATTCATACAGTTTTGGCCAAAATGTTTACGTATTTTGTAACAAATAAGGTCCTTATTATCAAGATTGAATACATTTAGCACTGACAAACTGAGAAATGTATGTTATATTAAACATCTACATATGTAATTTTTATAATGAGACAGGTTCTATGGACATCATGAGCGATTTATTTGAAGAGCAAACAATTTTATCAGACACCTGTAGAAAGAGGTGTAATTCAGCATTTCACCTATCACAACAAAACCTTATCAAAACGTATATAATGACAAAATATAACATCAAATTATTATAAATAGCGTCTGTAACCTTATATTAGTTCATGTTAAACATTCAGTACTTGGTTGGTCCTCCTCTTACTCTAATAACTTTCCCAAGATGACATAACATACTGTCGATGAGTTTATTGATGTAATCTACCGTTATTTCATTCCAACTTGCCACTAGAAGGCGCTGCAACTCAGCTACAATAACTGTTTTAGGGTCGTGGTTACCAATTTTCTGGGTCATTTCTGCCCCACAGTTCTCAATGGGACTTTGATGACCATGTTAATCTTATAACGTCTTCCTGGTCGAGATAATTCTGTACCGTGTACTGAGGGCAGTGGCATTGTCATTCTGGAACACAAAGGTATTGCCAAACCTTGCGCTAGCATATGGCATAAATAGTGTCTCTGTGTGATGGCTGTAGGAGGCGTCATTGACGTTTTCCTGGAGGGTATGAAAAGCAGTTTTCCATCATAATGAGCTGCTTTCCAAACATGTACTGCACCACCTCCTATGTGTTCCCTGTGTGAAAGACAGTCTTCTCTCATTTGTTCTCCAGCCAAACGACGAACACAAATTCTACCATCAGCTTTAACAAGCCGGAAAAAGGACTCATCTGAGAAGATGACATGTCACCAGTGTCCTAACTGTAAGTTAGCATGCTGTCTTGCCCAAATAACAGGTGAGGGTGGTGAATCCTGTTTAATATCAGTTTGCAGATAGACCTTGCAAAATAACCTTGTGTGGTCAGTCTCCTATTCACTGTTCCTCTGGATACCCTGGAACGAATGTGTTAATGGCATTCCTGTCGCAAGGTGTTGCAAGACTTCTTTGCACCTTGACGTGTTAACCTGATCAAAACACGGTCATTTCGGGCAGTAGATTTTCGACAGCTTTCAGTAGCTTTTTCTGAAGCAAAGTTTCCTGTAGTCCGATGACGTTTCAGGATTCTGTATACAGTACACTAAGGGCACCCTACTGTTCTGGCAATGTCCGTTTGCTTCATATCGTTTCTGGATAGTCGAACAACTTGACGCCTTATAACTTCTGGCATGACTCTATGCCAAGTACTGAGAAATTATCTGAACAAAACTTTGATCTGTTTCAAAAAAGATTATACTAAAAGCACACCCTTTTATATAAAACAGGTGTGTATGTGTATTTTGACGAACAAATGCTCAAACCAACTTATACAGACCAGAATGTTTGTCCGATCATACACTACCTTCTTTGTTACTACTCGATCATTTACTCAATAACTACTCAACGCATGTAGACAATAATATCAATATAGAAAAGTATGCAAACATTTTGGCCAAGACTGTATATATACACAGAATCAAGCTATGAGATCTTTAGAAGATGAAACGTGTTATTACTCATACTATTTCTTTTCTATATATATATCAAGATCCTGCTAATTTTTTTTTCTACTGTCTTCTCTTGACGACGGACCACTAACGAATCTTATTTCAAGGTTGAAAAGTCACGGAAAAAAGACTTTTTTTTTGTCAACAGACGTTTCTTCGAGATAAACTGACGACAGGGCAACATTTTCTAAGACATGAAACATTTTTGTCAAGAAAATTCTTTTATGATTCATTGTCGACTAAGATTTCTCAAAGACATGGTAATGATTTGAATAGTTGTCTACATTATATTTCTTGGAGATTTTTCTGTCTTGGATTTCAGATTTAATGTCAATCTTTCGAGATGAGATTCAGTTAGTTTAAACTTTGATATTTTGAACAGCTTTAAATGACTTATGAAATGCGCATTTTTCTCAAAAGTCTGATATTACAATATTTGTTTTAGAAAATATATCATGGCAATATAGATAAGTATATGTACTAAAATGTTAGAGAAAAGTCCTATTAGTACGTAGGTGTGAGTGTGTTTGGTTTATAAAGCTCGTTGTATGTAATTATAATATGTAGTGTGTGCTATTTAATTAAAGATACAGCGTATTGCGTGCATTTTATCTCGAAAACAAAATAGAATTAATCAAACTCCGTTGGGCAACCTTTGTTAACACTTGTAAATGACCAGAAAATTGATTTTGTAGAAAGAAATTTAAAAAAAATAAAAATTATATATATATATATATATACTCTCAAAATTTATTTGTGGTTCTGCCTGTAATGTGGTTATAGTGGGATTTTGTCACAAAGTAAACTGTTTTTGTTTGAGATGCTTGCCTAAACAAATGTTTTTACGTAATAGTATTGCTGCAATGATAGAAATTATTATTTTAAGAACAGTCCACTTAACCTAGATGAACCTTTTTTTTTCATTTAATGGTGTTTCGTGGTATAGAGTCTTAGCGAATGTATAAGGTTAAAAAATGAGCTGTAGTCAAAAGAAAGTGACTTTCAGTAGTTTGTTTTTCTCTGATATGTATTTCTTGGAAGATTGATAGCATGTTTATGGCATAGATATGTCATTTCCTTTGCCTGGAGTTATTTTAAACATTTCTTTAAGGAATGTCTCAGCTATTTTGAAGTAAATATATATCACGAGAGAGTGTTTCAATAGGAAATACGAAATCGTATGGTAACTGTAACTTTTGCTCTTTACCAACGAATACATCATCATCAACGAATGAGAAACGGCTGTCTTTAAAAATTATATTAAAATTTACACACTTCCACGTTTTATCAGGGATGCAAATTTGCGTTGATCGCATGAGAAATGAAGATTTTGTGTAAGAGAAATTGCAACTGTTATGACATTTTCACATTATATACTAGTTCTCTTTATGAAGGTATGAATTTATATATTGCAAATATTATAACACATGCTAATTGATACTGGATGTGAAGTAAAGTAAAAGATACAGCAGTCGAATGTACTTTTATTTTGGCTAAGAAACAGTACATGGCTGTGTTAAAATGAAGTTTTGCAGGTATTTTGATGAAGGGATTTGAGTTATATTAATTCTAACTCATCTTTTGGCATTTGAAGTTAAATAAAATTACTAGTGTTGGTATTTAAGTGAATACTTTAATATTTTTATCTACCTACTTAGATCAGAATTAAAATTAACCTAGTAATTAATATAGAGAATTTAGTATATAGTTTTAACTACGTGTTTTAAAAGTCATAAAATAAACATATAATGATAAAAATGCAATGAGTCATCAATTGTGTACCCTTGCTTTTCGCGATATTGTTGGCCTTAATTCAAATATCTCATGAGGTTAGTCCTAAATAAATATAGTAACCAAACTAAAGGATCATCACTAAGTACTACCGATTCCTATGAAATGGCAACTCATGAAAATATAAAAATGCATTTTTTCTCTGTTTCAGAGTTTAGGTATTTTAAAACTTAAATGCACGTGAAAACGTTTTAGAGTAGACTTTTACTGCATCGTACAAGCTAGCTTTCAGCGTATAATAGATTTATTTTATTTTATTATACATTTTTAACATTAACTAAATAGTTAGATAGTATTCCAAGGCAGTCATGCGTTGGTAGTTTATTTAACTTGTTTATATAATTAAACGGTAGCTTGGTTCCTTATGTTTCTGTTAAAAGAACAACAACTTCAATAATTTAATATAATATTTTTCCAATTAATTTAGCATTTTTATTTCTACTTTATGAAAAATGGGATCAAAATTTGAAAAACATTATAGAGTGCAAAATTATCAATTTATAAAAACACAAATTAAAACACGAACACTGTTTCTGTTTGTTAAAGAATGTATTTTGATTTAGTTCTCTGAACATGAAAAAGTGTTCAGTAAATGTACGAATATTCATTTAGTTGTTTAACAACATTATGACATGAACTCTAAATAAAGTGATCAATAGTTCAAATTTTTATCCCCCTCTCAACATTATGACATGAACTCTAAATACAGTGTTCAAATGTTTATCCCACAACCTTATGGAAAAAAAGGCGAGTAAGAAGACAAATTGTGCTACAGTCGATTCTCCGGCAAGAGTAACTATCGTCCATTACCACCTGAAGACCAAGAATAGATAAGAATGATGGCAACCTAACTCTAAAAGCATTTTCAAGCCCCTTTTTTCAAACATTCGATCGTAAGTGAAAAATTATAAACAATAGATTATGTAATCAATCAATTGTTGTAATAAACAGTAGATAATTATTAGACACTAAAAAGATTGACAGTGTATTACGGAAATTTAAAAAAGTGCTTCCAAACCCGGTTTTAAAAACTAAAACAAACACATAAGCAACGCTACAGCTCACTTAAGATTGATATAATAGCGTTAACGTAATTATAAAGGAATTTCTGAAAACAGAATTGCCAAGTATGTATTTTTTTCCCATCCAAACCTAAAACTGATTATTTTTTAGAATTTGAATTAGAAATATAAAATTATATCTACACAGACTAAAGCTCATTTAATGTCAAAACTAGTGCAAAAATGCAAGGCTTAGGGCTTTTTCTCATTGGGGAGAAATTAAATATTAATTGTATATCTCAATATTTGAGCAACATTTTCTCTGCACATTTCTCATTCTTGTCGTCCAAAACTGGAAAACAAAGAAAGCAATGATTAAAACACCTTCAAAAGTAGTAAAAACGCTAATTTTTGAAGCAAATCTAAAAATTACTTTGAGATAGTAAAATGATAGGTAATAAGTGAATACAGGACAACTTTGTAAATTATGTTGAATTAATAAAAATATTTACAAAGTATAAATATATATGTGTGTGTGTGTGTGCAGCTAAACTGTATAATTATGAAAAACGTGATTACATGGGATTGGAAAGTGTGTCTCCTTTAAGGATAACAATGTGTGAAAAAGAGCCGGAAGCAGCAGTGACACAAAATAGCACTCTTGTTCTGAGCTGAATTATGCGAAACGAATTCTGGAGACGAGAGTAACCGGATAAAAGGGGAGGTTATTTTTTATTGTTATTAATCGATGTTCTTTCTCATTATCGCCAGCGTTATCAACGCTATTCCTCATCAGCGTAGACACGAAGGCCATTAATACAGCTATATTTCCATCACTTCTTTTAGGGGAGATATACTATGTGGTTTTAAAGGAGAAAATAAATGATGTATTTTTAACACGTTAACAAACAACATAAAAACATAAAATTCACGATAGAAAAAAAAGGAAAATTGTTCTATAAACTTCCTAAACATGAACATAAAGCAAAAAGAAACATTTAGTTTGAAAATTCACCGAAAGAAGACTCCAAATGGATTATATAAACTGGTTTTCTGCTCACGATAAGACAGTAGAAATCGTAACATTAAAGGATGTATAATACAACGCTGATACTATGAACCAATGAAAACAGGAAAAACGAAATTCAAAACAAAAAAGGAATACACTCTAAGCATAAATGATGAAACAATCAAGAAAACAACGAATCAAGTTATGCATATATATGTGTGAGCATCTATGTATATGTATATATTTGTGTGTGTATTCGCAAAAAACTCAAATATTGACATAAATAATGGCATACATTCCTTCAAAATTCTTAGAAAACCGACTTATAGTAACACTATCATACATGTTTCTTCAAGACATCCAATATCTCACAAACTTAACGTGTTCCATAGTTTGTTACACAGGGTTATGATTCTACCCTTGTTATATGAAACTGGTTTAAAAAAAAAACTGCTGTTAACAATGGTCATACAACAAAGTTAATTGACACATTGTTGTTTAAAAAATTAAGAGCCACAAATTTAAAATCAATATACCCACATACTGTACCAAACAACAAGAATAAGAAACGATTTATGATAAGCTACATTGGAAAACCTTCCCACAGGATATATAACACAGTGAACAAAGAAATCTACAGACCGGCCTTCTACTGTACAAACAATCTAGGCAAAATGTTGTGCAACAACAAAGACAAAATCGAAAAGTACAGCAACAGTGGTGTTTAGCAATTAACGTGTCAAGACTGCAATAGTGTATGCATAGGTCAAACAGGACGTGCCATATAAATGAGAATTAAAGAATGTTTTAGAAGCCAGAAATTAAGGAAAAGTGATTCAACCTTTGCATCCCACCTTATTGAAACTAAACACAAATTTGATCCGGAAAAAATAGCAAAATTTTACATATATGTGAAAAAAAGAAAAAAAAGCTAGATATAAAGTTTTAGAAATGAATAGAAGGTTAATAAATATTCAGAAAGAGTTCTAAACGACCAAACCAACTTAAGCTCCTCCCCACTTCTCATCCCCCACGACCAAACCAACTTAAGCTCCTCCCCACTTCTCATCCCCCACGACCAAACCAACTTAAGCTCCTCCACGCTTCTCATCCCCCATATTTCAAGGTGAATAAACTGGTTTACAAACCATTTCAGGGGACATTAAATATAAATGCTGATTGGGAATGTTTTGAAATAACTCACGATTCAATAGTAGAAAATTTTAATTGGTCTGTTGCTAAATCATATCAAGTTGTTGAGTTTTATGTTAATCAGTTATCAGCAACTTTTAATATTACTGTTGAAAACAGTACCCAATTAAGTGAATACAAATAAACTAAAGGTGGAATTTACATCTGAAATTAAAGAAACTGTCAAAACTAAAAGAATATATGTTAAAACTCATAATGAAAATATTAAAAATCTGTATAATAAACAGCAAAGGCTTGTTAAGAAATTATTTATGACTCAGAAAAATAAAGAGTTTAGTATTTTTTTATGATAAGCTAGATAATGAACATGACTCTAAACAGTTTTGGCAAATGTTTAAAAAAATGTAGTAATAATAAAACTAGTGGTAACGGTTTATTGGAGTATAACAATGAAAAAGTTATCAGCGATAAAGAAAAAGATGAACTGTTCAAAATATTATGAAAAATATGTATACCATCAAAATCACCGTAGATTTGATATGTTCTGGGTGAATAACAGAATAGAACATGATCCTAGATTATCTTGTGTATTTCCTATTGGTATTAAAAAGATAACTTTAGAACATGAATCTAAGGCTCAAATGGACAGCAACTGCCTTTTGTAGAAACCTACAAATGTAGAGGACGATGTTTCGAAAGTCTTCCGCCTGAAGACGAAAGGCGGAAGACTTTCGAAACGTCGTCCTCTACA
>NW_013665628.1:178395-200061 GCF_000517525.1 Limulus polyphemus
GAAACGTTGTCCTCTACATTTGTAGGTTTCTATAACAGGCAGTTGCTGTCCATTTGAAATTTAGATTCATTATGAATACTCTGCCTAAACAACCTATCAAAAATTAACTTTAGAACAGTTGAAATCATCTCCGGATGTTTGTATAAATAGTTTACCTATTAATATATTGGAATTAAAATGTGCTTAAGAGAAATAGAAAAAAAAAGCTTCAGGGGAAAATGAAGTTGCCTTTAAATTAATTAAAAAAGTAGTATTAATTTGCTATATAAATTATGTGAATTTTAGAATTTATCATTATTTTCTGGTTATATGCCTAAGCTGTGGAAAATAGCAACTGTAACAATGATTCCCAAAAGGGGTAGAAAAGCTTCTGATTCACTAAATTATAGGCCAATAAGTTTAACAAGCTGTTTGAGGAAATTGTTGATAATAATTATGACAAATAAACTAAATAAATATGTGAAAGAAAATAAATTAATAAATACAAATCAGTTTTTCAAGGAAAAATAAACAGGTCACTGACCATTTGGTCAGATTGACTGAAAGTATTTATAATGGTTTTAATGGTAATCATTTGACGGCGGCTATATTTCTAATGTAGAAAAGGCATTTGATACACTGTGGTATAATGACCTCATTTTTAAATTACTTACAACTAAATAAAGTTATACCACTTCCACTCAAACTAAAAGTGTGCTCGAAACTTTAAAAGCTACTTGTCGAGTAGCAAGTTACCCTTGCCACTACATACGCCATTACTGTCGGGTAGCAAGTTACCGTTGCCACTACATACGCCATTACTGTCGGGTAGCAAGTTACCGTTGCCACTACATAAGCCATTAGTTGTCGAGTAGCAAGTTATCCTTGCCACTATATAAACCATTACTTTTCGTGTATCAAGTTACTCTTGCCGCTGTATAAACCATTACTTGTCTGATAATAAGCTACCCTTGCCAAAATTCCATATTGAATTACTTTTCAAAAGGTAGATTTTAATGAAGATATATCTTAGTGTTTTTTATCAAATCCTTAACAATCTGTTTCCATTTTTAATTTTCAAAATTTGCAATTATTATTATTATTCATATACCCATTATTATGAATATACAATTTAAAATCATTTTATTTTTAAGTTAAAAATGTATAAAATATAGTTATCATCAGCAAACATACTAATTTTACTACTTAAATTTAGATTCATTTATATTATTAAAAATTGGCCCAAGTACAGAACCTTGTGGAACACCACATTTTATTATATTCGCATCACTAAAGTTTTTATTTTATTTTGCAATATGTGGTTTTTTTACATAGATGAGATCTAAACCATTTTATACTTATCCCTAGAATTTTGTTTTGTATAATAACATTTAATGTAATGAAATGATAGGTGCTTCAGGTGGAACAACGGTAAGTCTACTGACTAAAATTCGAGTTCGATTCTCCGCGGTAGACACAGATGGTGGCTCAATGTGGCTTTGATCTAAAACAAACAAACAAACAAACAAAAATGCAATGATAGGAAGATCCGACATCCAAGGGTCCAAAAGCAAAGTCACTATATCTGAGAGGTGTCTTGCGTCAGGCACCGTAACTCGCCTTCTCATATAGTCCTCAATGTTTTAACTTCAGTATTTGCTACTACCACCAAGATCTACATCAGAGGCGACTCCAACCGGGTTCACGCCCGGCACCTTCAACGCTCGCTGCTGTGACCTTCGTACTTACGACGGCATAAGTAAAGATGTGAAAAGCATTTTATAAACTGTTACTCTGTAAACGATGCTTTCAACATTTCTTATGTTTTATACACACATATATCTATATATATAACTATAAGAGAATATAGCTAGAAAACATTAACAAAACATTTGAACTTTTATTGTAAATTTGAATTTTGAAAGAATATCAGCATGCTATGTCACAGGTTCGAATACAGTTTTATTGTCATAGGTTTGAATCTGACTGAATCAATGGTTTGTAGGAAAGAGAATGAATGATAAGTTTCATGAATCGAAAATCATAATTAAAAACTGCGAATGAATCCTTTTTGACAATTCTTCCCAGTGATAATAGTCTCCAAAAACATTATGTATAACAACTAAGACTAAAATAACTAGGGAAAGGTATGGTAAGACGGCCACCTTAACTATGAATCCAAAAACAAATTGATAATTTGTGACTCTGTTTCTGTAAAAACATAAAATTAAGTGAGAAAATGTGAATACTTTATTGATGTTCATTTCTGTAGTAAACGCTGCTAAGAAATTTTAGCAGTCAACATTAGATCAAGCTTACATTTTCTCTACCTCTTCAGTCTGCTAAATGCTTTGCATGCGTGCCTCTCACTACATTAGCAAATTAGTTTCCCCCCTAAGTGTTTAATATAAATAAAAAAATTGTAATTGCTCATCTTAAATCACACAACAATAATTCATAGCCTAAAAGCACACTTACGAAGTGACGAAATTTAATTTTTTTAATTATTATGAAATTATGCATTTTGGTAAACAAAAGGAGCTAAAAGCATAATATACATAAACAATACACTTTAAAGATTAAAATTGGTCTATAAGCATAAACTACGCTTTTATATATATCTATGTATACCAAAAGCATAATTCAGTTATTAGTTTCGTGGCCATTACTTATAATGAAATGTTGGCATTTTGAATATAATGTTTCGGAAAGTTTTCAATAAACTGAAAGTAATTTGTGCCTCAGATAATACCATTAAGAAGCAAAAGATCCAACTTATATGCTCAGAATTTCGCATTTCTGATGTTTTTTTGTTTCATATAAATTGATATGAATGAATTTTAGTAATAATATAAGTGTTCTTATATAATAATTATATATATATATATAGAAAAGTTGAATAATTTTGTAATTGATCATTTTCCTGCAGCTTATGTACTTTAGAATCTAGTCTGGGAATTTTAATTTTCTCAAGTTTGGCAACAGGTGTAATCAACATTTACAACATTTCTTGGCCAGGACAAAGAACAATGCATCAATCAAATTCATATTTATGTTTATATATTGAGGAGCAAATTAATTTGATTTGGGATTCTTATATATGGGTTTGTTATAATAGTACGGGGTAAAAATATATATGTATGCAGCATATTATGTGTTCTTCAGACTAGAGGCTTTATCTTTCACTCTATTTCTAGTTGCGTTTATGTAAATAAATAATTACGTATAGAAAAATGATACTAATTATTTAAATCCCTCTGTTTAGTTTTATTTGCCTGTTTAATGGAAAACTACACAATAGAACATCTGCACTACATCCGCGTTGAAGACTGAGACTCGAACTTTAGCGTTATAAGTCCTGAAGCTTACCGTTAAACCAATGATGTGCACCAAAGAAGTAAGCTGTAAATACAGAATGCTAACACTTGTGACTTTAAACTTGATAAATTGCACTATTCCGTTCATCTAGCTCGGTTTAAGTCTATCAATTAACAGAATTTTCTTTATTCTTAACTTCTGCTCCCCCAGTGGCACAGCGGTATGTCTGTGGACTTATAACGCTAAAAACCAGGATTCGATACCCGTGGTGGGCAGAGCACAGATAGCCCATTCTTAACTCCTGTTCGTTATTGGCCCTGACCAAGTGGATTGTCCTATACAGTTCAAGTCAATATATTATAGAAGATATGTAGATGATACTTTCATCACCTTCAGAGTGATTGATTATGCTAAGAGCTTTTTAAATTACCCTTACAGTAAACAGTCCAGCACTAAATTCACTGTTGAAAATCAATGTAATAATAAACTTCCTTTCCTGGTTTACTTCTTCATGGCAATGGCAGGAAAAATCTGAACGGGAAATATTTGAAAAATTTAAATACAGGACTAATTTTTACTATAAAAGTTTTATATTATTGTTCTTCCAAAAAAACTAATAAAAATACTGGCTCATCGAGTATAGAAATAAAGAATAGTCTTTTTTTTTCATAAAGAGATAGAATATATTAAGGAATTTCTATAAAAAAAATGCTTTTCTAACAAATATATAAATCAAATTATCTATGATTATTTAAATATAAGGGTCTTTTCTACATCGTCCACATGCGAAGTAGTGACAAAAAAATTACTTTTGTTATAATAGTAAGCAGGCGACAGAGTTAATAGAAATATTCCATCGCAATTATCTGCAAGTAGAATTTAAGTCAGTATGTAGAATAATAATATAAAAAGATCGGATACATAGAACGTGGTATATTAATATAGATATACTATACGTAATTTAGGCAGTCGATTTGCAATCTAAGTGTCGCGAATTCGAATCGCCGTCACCAAACATGTTCATCCTATATGTTTGCTTAGAGGGCCAGCCACCCGGGTGTAGAAATTCTTGGCTTATAAAAACTCCAACCAACCCCAAACTAGGTGGGATTAAGGTCATTTAGGTTATATAGGTTCTACCACTAGGGTGTTAAATTTGTTTGTTTGTAATTAAATACAAAGCTACACAATGAGCTATCTGTGCTCTGCCCACCACGAGTATCGAAACCCGGTTTCTAGCGTTGTAAGTCGGCTGACATGCCGCTCTGCCACTGAGGGGCCAGCCACTCCGGACCCCTTAATTAGACAAATAGGACTGGTTAACAGCAATTTCACTTATAAATACCAGAAATAAATAAATAAATAAGTTTTTGCTATTAATAGGGACTACAAATAAAGAAAAGTAAAACTGAGGTTTGGTCAGGGTTTTTGTGTGGTTAAACCAAACTAATCGTCGACATTATCTACTTATCTGTTGTTGTTTTATTTGTGAAAGCTTCACATGAGTCTTTGGTACTCTGTCCACAGTGGAGAATCGAAACCAATATTTTAGCGTTGTAAGTCTTTAAACTTACTGCTCTCCCACCGGCAGAATTTTTTTCTCATCACAAAACTAGAATTGTGAACAACTGTATCTCATATCTTGAGAGTTTTTATTTAATCCAAAATATCCAAATTTTTTCATTTAACCAAAGTCGCCCATTAATCTTATTTCACAATGCAGTAACGGCCACTTAATGCGTAAACGTTCCATATACACTTCTATTAACCATGAACTATCTTTATTAATTTCTAATCTTCTGTTAAAACTTAATTTAATAAACACAGTAATTGGTCAAATACTTGTTCATTGCAAAATGTTTTCCTATGCGTGTTTCATTAAGTTTATCTATAGTTGCAACTATTCTACATCACAACTCTTTCAACTTCAGCCTAAAACTTGAAGTGACACTACACTGGCAACAATAATCACAGTAAAACAAATTTCAGAAGTATCATTTCTTTAGATTATAGGCTTAGTGTTTAGCCATCGTTATATTATTGGTTTTCGATTGCCACCAGAAGAGGAGGGGCGTGCGAAAGCCTATCTCTTGGAATGTTTTATATATCTAAGCCTCGGAATAACCAGAGCTACGAACATTTACTCATGGAACAAAACTCTCGCACCTGAGTCCATTCTTACTCTCACACGGATTATGAACAAACTTTCACGTCTTGGTCAAACCTTCTATAACGCATTGTTTTTAGTTGACCAATTGTATCCAGAATCACATTAATCCAGGAAATGCACCTGATTCTGCTTCATTAAATGTAATTTTTTCTTGGGAAAGCAGGCCTTAAGGTTCCCTTATGAGGCGGCGCTCGCTGTGCTTTTTTTTATGTACTAAAATTTTACTTTTTCGAAAGAGTTACTCAAAGATTTCTAAAAGTTGGAAGTCCTGAATTAACATTTCCATTATTTCTTATAAAGCCGAAAACCCCGATGACTGCGAAGATACCCATTGATGACTTGAGGTTTGCTTGTCATTCGTACATTATTATTCATAGTAGATTTTATTGGCAGCTATTCTGGCAGCATTTATTACATAATTATAATATTCCTATTAGTTACGGGTTATTACAGAATACTATATTACATAACGCAGTTGAAAATGCTTAGTTCGTATATTTTCTAATCATTTCAGGACACTAAACTATACTTAACGGGTGTTTGTTCCATTACCGTGGCTTTAACGGTCTGAGAGGCTTGATATCCTTTAGATCAGGCCATTTTTTTTAATCCACACTGATTATAGTCTAATTCAGATAATTTAGGCCTCGGTTACACCAAACGTAGAGAGCAGTGCGACGAGCAGAGCAACGCGGGCAAACATATGTAGTTAATTAGGAGTGTGCACACCGAGTGCACCAACAGGGTTGACTGCAGCGCTGCCTTTAATTAAAATAATCAAGATACCCGGATAAGTAGGTTTGTGTTTAGTCTTGAACATTACCAATGGATAGTGAAGGTTTAATTAGTCAGGAATTCTTTAAGTCACAGTTAAGGGATAAAAAGAACACTGCGGTATGTATGCGGACTTACAACGCTATAACTGGGCAAAGCACAGATAGCCCATTGTGTAACTTGGGGATTAATTACAAACAAACAAATAAAAAAGAATACCACTACAACAGATATATATTGGATAAACTGTGTGATACAAATGGTGAAGCTCATTCCGATTGTTTCTACATATATTGGATAAACTCTGGGATACAAATGGTGAAGCTCATTCCGATTGTTTCTATATATATTTGATAAACTCTGGGATACAAATGGTGAAGCTCATTCCGATTGTTTCTACATATATTGGATAAACTCTGGGATACAAATGGTGAAGCTCATTCCGATTGTTTCTATATATATTTGATAAACTCTGGGATACAAATGGTGAAGCTCATTCAGATTTTTTCTATATATATATTGGATAAACTCTGGGATACAAATGGTGAAGCTCATTCCGATTTTTTCTATATATATTGGATAAACTGTGGGATACAAATGGTGAAGCTCATTCAGATTGTTCCTGATTTATATTTATATCGTGAACCCAGCGCTCATAGTGAGACGAAAGTAATAACCACCAAAACAATACACAGTTACCCTCTGGAGAAACAAGTTTGCTTTTAAGAACGAAATTTTGATATTGTGAACTGCAGTTAGAATATTTAGTGCATTTATTTCATCGCGTTTCGCACATTTTGTTCTTTTATCTGATTGCTGCTGGACGATTTTGGTGTATGTATGTTGTTCTCTTGCCGCTGTGCTTTGCTCGTCTCGCTTCTGTACTGTCCTCCGCTTTTATATATATATATATATATACGTTATATTATATATGAATATATACACACACACACATTATATATATATATATATAGATTATTTTCCTTTTTTATTTTCTTAATTTATTTGTTATTATTATTATTCTATCCAATTAAACATCCTAACTTCAACTTTTAAGATTTAAGCCTAGGACCTTGAGTCTCTGAATAATAAATATATATTCACAAAAACAGCGTCTGACTTTCGGCCAACAACTACTCAATATTGCTTGGACACCACTTATCAAAGATATATTATTTATCGTGGTTTCGATATAAAATTAAAATCTTAATTCTACAATGTATTATTTAAAGTATGAAAAAAAAGTATTTAGTTTTAGTTTTCCTTATGTTTATTATATTGAAGTAGTCGATTTATTTTCTGTTCATCATAATTCCTATATGGTTAATAACTTTACTACCAAACTTGAGTTATTGTAATTGATTGTTACCTAGTTATCTATTTTAAAACAGTATTTCATAGATAAACGAACTTGTATCGCTTAGTTGCCCGATGAAGGCTCCGGTAAGAAGGTCGAAAGCTTGCAAATAAATGTATTTTAACGTAGGAAAAAGTCTGTGTATAACCCTACATATTAATTTATCTACGTTATGAGTCTTAAAAAACAATGAATATTGTTATTGTAACATGTAATATTCCAGGATTATTAAATTCCTTTTTTTTTGTTTGTTCATCGTCAAGGACAAAGTTACACAATGCATTATCTGTGCTGTATCTATCACGGGAATAGAAACCCAGGTTTTAGTGTTATAAACCCCATAAACTTGTCATTGGGCCACTGAGGGGGCATATTTAACGCATAATGTATATTACAGAAATACTAACGCAATAGTTCTCAAATCTTTCAGACTTGCGTATTACTTTTTGTTTGAACTTTTTTAAAGTAAAAAACCAGACTTAGTTTTAAAAAAACAACTAAAAACCCTATTAGCAAAAATTAATATTTCTAACACTCTTACACATCAATTGGAAGGATGCAATTGATGTTTCTGTTTTTTAAGGATATTTGGTTCGATATTTGTCAGTTTGAAGGGAAGAGAATACTGGAGAATCTATGCAGGCGTGAGGATGATTCTAGAAATGAAGAGAGTAGTGTATGTGTGTTTGCGCGCGCTACATGGGAAGCTCAAATTGAGCTTATTACACATTTTATGAACTACAATACATATCCCAAAGATTTCTGGTCCCATACAAAAAAAACTACAAAGTCAAAGAAAACAACTATCACCACCTACTCTACATTTAAACATAATAATAAACTAGCATACACAAATAAATAGAAAGCACACGCTTTTAAAGAACAACTCCAAGAAACCATTCAAAACACCAGACGACTCAAACATGAACTTATTAACATAGTAAATAATTATATCGAAACCAATCGTATTATATACACTACACTTTATTAAAGATACTCAACACAATAACACAACAACAGAAGCGGAACACAGTAACAGAAGTACAAGAAAACATAAAACTTTTAAAAACAAAGCACCAGGACAAGACAGAATTCAAAACATATTACTCAAGAAAGGCCCTCTGACAATATTAGAACATCCCACATCTGTATACAATTTATCTCTTAAAAACAGGATACATACCAACCGCTTGGAAACAGACCGATGTTATTATGTTCCAGAAGGAAGGAAAATCAGCAAATAACCCTGAAAATTACAGATCCATAAGTGTAACAAGCAATCTAGGAAAATTACTTGAAAAAATCATAAATAGTAGACTCATAAATTACCTTGAAACTAAATCAATATTCCCGGAAATACAAAATGGGTTCCGAAAAGCAAGACAAACAACATATCATTTCATAAGATTAACGGAAGAAATATTACACGACTTTAACTAAAAACAATGTACAGTCGCATGCTTCCTACATGTTGAAAAAACATTCGATAAAGTATGGCACAACAAACTCAGATACAAACTGTCCAAATTGGGACTCCCATAGAAATTACTCGCTGGATTTCTAACATCCTAGAAGATAGAGCATCAGAGTGAATCTTGAGGGCACCTACTCCGAGTGTTAGCCATACATTGTTTATCATGTAAGTCAGCGACATGCCTCTCAAAGACCCAAACCACACTTTTTTGCTCACAGTTCGCAGATGACGTTGCAATCTGGAAGAATGTCCCAAACCCAACAACAGCAACATACAATATACAACCACTACTAAACGAAATACAATTGTTCTGCAATAAGTGAAGAATTGAAATAAATACGCAAAAAACACAAGTTATATTATTTACAAAATCGTACAGAACAAGCAAATTAATACCACAGTTACAGGTAGCAACGTCAACAAAATTCTTAGGGATTACATTTGACCAAAAATTAAACTGGATACCACACATTAATAGCATAAAACCAGAATTTTGAAAAGAGCGAGTTACCTTAGGAGTCTGACTGGCAACAAACAAGAAGCTTCACCAGAAAACGTATTAAAAATTTACAGAACATACATAAGACCAGTCGTAGAACATGCCTGTATAACATGGATAAATGTATCAGAAACACACATCAAGAAACTATATTTTAACGAAAGCATATAGAGTCCCACTATTAACAAACTCAGAATTTATACACAACTATTCATGCCAACTCTATCACACAGACTCGCTTCAATATTATAAGAAAAATTTTAATAAAAATTAACTGATGAGCAAACTAGAGAGTTACATAACACATGATGAACCAAGTCCTGAGTACCGTTCCCTTCTAAACATCACAAATAAGAATCTTACAGGCCAAATAGTGCTAACTGAATCCTAGACACAAACGTAGCTCTATTTTAAAAGGGTTTTGTATGTAAAAATAGGATTATGTGTGTATGTATATGACTGCTAAGTGGAACTGTATTGTGAACACGGACTATTAGTGTGATCATATACAAGTGAAGCTAGTGAAAATATACAAGTTAATATCACCCCATGAATTGGACATGACACGAAAACGGTATGTTAATTAAAACTGCGGACAATGGACAAAATGTAACATACTGCGAGTAATACAACAACAACGTAACAAGGGTTATTACCTAGGATTCAGGAAGAGTACAAACAAAATAACAATTCCTGAGAGGTAAGAAGAGGTCTACGATGAACCTGACCCTCCCTGGTCCAAAACATGGATCGAATCCCGATGAAGATGAGATAATTCTTACAATAATTACTTCATCTACCAACGATATTAGCTCCAAGTACAGTACCACAGTTTAAGAATCGCTGATTTAACGTACAATATATAATATTTATGAATAATATCATATATAAAATATAATGTATAACATAGCTTAGAATGAGAAACGGTAGGGATTTTGGTTTGGTTAATTCCCTTTATTTTTTTTAGTAAAAAGGACATTTGCTACTTAAATCTGTTAACTGAGCTTTATTATTAGAAGTTTAAAAGAAAGAACGTAGAGGTTTAAGTTTGTTTGTTTGTAATTAAGCACAAAGCTACACAATGGGCTATCTGTGCTCTGCCCACCATGGGTATCGAAACCCGGATTCTAGCATTGTAAGTCCGCAGACATGCCGCTGTGTCACTGGGGGGCGAACCTGGAGGAAATTGTTTGATGGAGGAGAGCCTGTCCCAAGGCCAGTGCCAAACTCTTCAAGGGTTGAGTTACTTATATTAATATATTTTGGATATGTATATCAGCAGGCCACGTGACAACCACAGTCGATATAAAATTGTAATGAATTAGAACTACGTTTTTGACGTTGTTTGGCGTTACGTAGGAAGTGCAGTGCTATCGAAGATTAACCACTTTTGGGAAGGGTTAATAACAGTCATTTCCAACACAAAATATTTCTACATTCATAGTATAAAGATATGTTTAGATAGGGGATTTAAAATTCCCAATATCAAAATATCCTATATACTTAAAATAAAGGAATATGGATAAACTTGTGGCATCAGGACCATCCAGAAAGAGACAAACAACAAGTCGTACTGAAGCCGTGGTAGCGAAGTGCGGCGTCTTGTAATAGGTGACACTCAAACACGAAGGTCAGCCACCTACATGACCAAAACAACAGCACGTAACATAATCAAGAAGGATCTTTATCAGGAAAAGCAAAACTAGTCACATGTACGTAAGCTCCTTACACCACATATCAGTTAATTTCGCATACCTCAAGCAGCTGTAGAATGAAACGGGTATTCACGCTGCTCCATACAAAAACATATCAGTAATGTCACCGACAGGAGCATCTATATGCGATCAGACTGTTGAAACAGGCCTAGAGATGTGCAGGGAGAAGAGGTGTACTCTTAACATGACATTCTTGTAATGAAGACTTTCAAGATGGAAGCTATGCTTCAGAGCTGTTGCTGAGATGCGTGGTCGTCAAATTGAGCATGATCAAACGTTATGACATGGACTGTAACAACACAGTGAGGCTCCAAAATCGTTTTAATGGGTCTTATTTGACCTCTGTAATAGTATTAAAAATAATAGCCATTTTATTCACTTTAGGTACTTGATATTAAAAATATAATATAATTATTAAACTACTAAAAATTATAATAATAAAATATAATAATAAGTACGGATAAGTAAGTGGTCGCTGCTGGCCAGTTGCTAGCTTGTCTATCAGACTGAACTACTACTATCATCATCACCAGTAATTATTGCAGTGGAAGAGAAACCTAGATCAATGCTGTTGAATTTCAAGTTGATACATGAGAAGTCATTGAAGTTGATCAAAAACTTTGACATTATATTTGGCTCTACAGCATGCATATAATATAGTCCAACTGACCATTCTTGCTGGCAAATGCTCAGAAAATGCACCAGTGTAGCATGTAACATGTTTAAATTGGCCGTATCTGCACTACTAGTAGTTTAATCACAAAATATGGAAGCTTGTAATGAGAATGAATCACCATCAACACTAGTCTACCTCAAGGTTCGCCATTGATCTTAAACATGTACACCATGGATTTAGCCAACCTTGATAATACAGTCAGATGCTGTGTGCTAACCTTTGCTTGGTTGTACAACCAGATACTTGTGCTAACCATTGCTTATTACATTCTAGTGTCAACAGAACTGGCTTTAGTCAATCTGAAATCGAAAGCAAGATGCAATCATCCCTTAGCAGGGCGATAAAATGAAACAATGGTACTGGAATGGTCATCAGCCATGTTCTGCAAACATAAAAACAGACATACTGATGAGGGAAAGCCAGTGCTATCCTTTCCAGGCACTGCCATTCTTCTGAAAAACAAACAAACAATAAAACACTGACGTATCTGGGGTAACCTTTGCTATGTAACTGACCAGCCACTTTAACACCATTAGCTACCAAATACATTAATGCACTGAAAGTTATAACAAGAAATAATGCTGAAAAGCATCATCTGCTTTTGTTCAGTTAAATATGACTAAGAAGGTACAAACACCTATTAAGATTTGTTACTGGATGCACTTCAACTACCCCCTTTTACACTACACAAGCCTCAACAGCATTGGAGAACACAAACACTAAGGCTTTGCAGTGCAAAGAACATGCATTCTCTCATCAAACAACTGTGATTTTTCAATTGAGACCTTCCAACTTCACAACGATCTTACAGACAACAACCAAAGAATGTCTAAAAGGCACCACTGAGATAATTCGTCAACACTAGATCCCAGATTTCCCGATATGGAATAAAACTTTGGTACCAATGGAATCTAGATATCAGCCTAGACAGATATGTAGAGATTGGACAAAGTTTGAAGAACAAAAAGTCTATCATCACCTATTTAAAGACTATGGTGGATAGTTCCCTTTCACCATAACCAGATATGATTCCTATACCAAAGACAGCGAAGAAGCTGGTTAAGCATTCATTGTCTAACTGAGCAATGACATTCTGCTTAAGGCTATTGTAATACTGAGGCTTACAACAAGAATCACAAGGACGGAGCTGGAGGCTATACAGTAAGCTCTCTTCTGGATTGCTGAAAGCAACAAATAGCAAATACAAAATGCGATCAACATAGTACTTATGATTGACTCACATATAATTCAATTTAGTTAGTTCCCAAATATATGAAGCTAAACAACTACATGATATGGCCATCACCTAGATATATATGGGGCCAGCCATGGAGGGGTAAAGCTAAGCGAGGAAGCTGACAAGTTTGCAGGAGAAGCCCCTTTACCAAATCCTCTGCGCTAGTAAAGCAAAAGTGGCCACCATGGAAAATTTTCATCGATATTTAAAGGGAATGAGACTTCTGGAAAACAAAATACTGTATGGTTTAGCTTAAAAAAGCAAAATATTGAAAGCAGTAGGGAAATATACAGTCAGTAACATCATTAAAGGAACTATCTTGTACCTCCTCAATGCAGACAGTCTCCGCATGAGAGGTTAGCACCTATCAGACAACCCATGGGATTGTCACCTACTATGAAACTCTTCAGTGCCCAGTAACTCAAATTATTAATCTATTCAATTTCATTCATTAACAAATGTATTTGCTTATTAGATTAAAAATGAATGGAGTAAAAAAAAATCTAATCTTTTTCAACTTAGGCCTAAAAAGTAAAGCAGGATTACATTGACAATTCCCTTTACCACATCTTACTCCAGTAAGCTATTGTCGGAATACTCTTGGCTTGAGCACATGGTGTTATCTATGTAGCTAAATTTCAGTCTTTATTTTCAACCAGTTATACATGCCGACCTGAGTCTTTTTCCTGAAAATAAATAAAACCACCGAATTTCGAAAGGTAGTGCCACTAATATTGATGTAAAGATACTGAAGATGTTAGATCAAGTATACATACGAATCCATCTCTGCCCTTGCATTCAACCTGATAAAAAAACGCAAGTTCGTGAAATATGTGTTGAATATCTAATATATTATTTACGAAATGCTAAGTACAAGTATGACATCCCTACTCTCAACCCTGAAAGAGCATGCTTAAAGGTCGTGCTAAAATAAGCTTATATATAATATAATTTCCGTAGATTCACTGTTATGTTTTTGTTTCTATGCAGATAGAAACACCCAAAAATCATTAGGTTATCGAATCTCATTAAAACATATTCATGGAGTCTACTATAATATACTCACCTATAATGCCGCAGGCATTTTACAGCATTAGGAAGCTTTCTTGTCACGTAATAGTATGTAAATGTAATAACATATTTCTTTTAATATAACGACTTACGTTGGTGGTACACAGTTGGTACATACATTCAAAACCAAAGCTAATAATTTAAACATTAAGATCGTAACAAAGTTACACCAAAGACTGCAAATATTTTTATTTTGTAAATTACTGTTTCGTGAACACTTTTTCTATTTCTAGTTAACGGAACATTAAAAGTTGAAAGTAGTATTTCAAGAATACGCAAATTGTAAGTAAACTTGAGACGCGAGCAGAACACAGGTAGCTCATTGTATAGCTTTGCGCTTAAAAACATACAAACAAACAAAGAAATTTTATTCCAGAAAATTTATTCTTTGTGTTTGTTTGAATCTAGGCAACATCTCGCCTGAGGATAATATAATTTGTAAAGTCCAGTTTAAATGAAACATGACAATTTATTAATTTGTCGTTTTTCTAAACCTCTTCTGTTGAAAACGGTAATTATGAGTAATTGGACTGTAGCAGTTACCAATGTAAGTATGTTTCGCTTAACATGACCCCTTATGTTGGAATGTTTACTGTCTTTACTATCTTCATGGCATTATGCAATGTTAAGGTACAGGATGGAATATGTCTTCTTTTTATATATCCAGTTTCTTTACACATCATGCGATGGTTCAAAATAAATTCTTTAACTGTGGTATATTTATTTTGACCATAACAATTCCACGGCCCGGCATGGCGAGGTGGTTAGGGCACTAGTCTCGCAATCTGCGGGTCGAGGGTTCGAATCCCAATCCCACCAAACATGCTTGTCTTTTCAGCCGTGGATGCGTTATAAAGTGAGAGTCAATCTCAGTATTCGTTGCTAAAAAAGTAGCCCAAGAGTTGGCGGTGGGTGGTGATGCTATTTGCCTTCCCTCTAGACTTACACTGCTAAATTAGGGACGGTTAGCGCAGATAACCCTCGTGTACCTTTGCGCGAAATTCAAAACAAACAAACCAATTCCCTGTTGACGAAATGCAGAAATAATGAAGAGCATACAGTATAAATAGTTACAGCTATTACAATGTTCGCATATAATTTCGCTCTCCATTGACTAATAGCATAATATTCATTGATTATACTATTGTTAGATTCAATTTTCACGACTTTACGAATTGTTTTGCAAAATTTTAGTTTAATAGCACATTGTGACATTCAAGCGTTTACTTCAAATCGTAAAATTATAAATGGAGAAAGTACGGTTTTCGCCAAACAATGTAATTTCGTGAACACTGAGTGCATGAATGTTTGAAATTTTACATTTGGTGAATGTCCGAGTAGCACATAATTTAAATTGTTAGTACAAATCTTAACTCTCTTGTACAAAATAGAACATGTAATAAACTACAAACTAATTAATCTGCAATACGTCATTTATTTATTTTCATCTATCGTGAATAATGAAATAGGTGTAAAATATGGATGGAAAAGTCTTTTGAGTGGAACCTTAGGTGCACTCGGCTGTAATATTGAAGCAATATAATGTTATAAGCAAGGCTTTATTCTGTTAGCATTTATATAGTCTTATTCAATTCTGTTTCGTCGCACAATAGAAAAAAGTTTACTAATATTTGAAATCATTCGGTTTTTAAACTGGACAACAATTTGTATGGCCTGACACACATTAACACTTCCATTTCTATTAATTCATACTATTCACTAAATAATGTTTGAAATATTGGCCAAATCACACAGTATCTTTGCTAATAGATTGTAGATGATCGGAAATTCAAATAAAGATAGCAATAGCAAAACACCAAAGAATAGCTTTTCAGTCTGTAATAAAACAAAAAAGAAAAGATAAAGATGATAAGGGCATTTTTGAAATATAAGAGTTCTTAAAAATGGGGATGCCATCAGGATTATGGAGAGTTGGGATGAATTATTTTAGTTTTACTAAAATCCATCAAACGTTGTTTATTTGATTGAAAAGAATTTTTTAAATGCTATTATGAGAATATTGGGATAATAAAGAGAATAATGGTTCTATTATAAGTGTGATGTGATAATGATGGAAAACCGAGATCAAAATGGACTAATATTGGAACTATATATACATACTACATAAGTCAAGAATAACGAATAAAAAACAGCTAATATGATCTGTTGCTAAAGGACGTTATAAGAAAAGAAGATCTACAGAATACATATGAATATCTGAGAATCAGATTATACAGTCTGCTTAAACTTATACCATAGAAATTAAACTCAGTGTAGAAATTTGCAGAACTGAACAAAAAAAAGGGATTTTTGGTTAATGGTATCAAGGACGAAATTGAAAACGGCCAAAACGAACATTTAGATTGCAAAATAATATATTAATTTTGAGTGGAGATTTAGTTTTGAGAAGCCTGAATGGTAAGAGAATGAGCAAGTAGGTCACAAGAATGTAGTCAACCTAAACGAAATTTTGTAAATATTTTTTGTTATAAATACTTTGCTTTCAGAAAATGAAAAGGGAAAAAAGAAAATACTTAGAAATTTACGTAACTGAAGACTCCTTCTAAAAGCTAGTGCATGCGACAAAAAAATTGAATGTGCAGTTACACCGAACTAAAGAAGACGAAAACTGAACAAAGTTAATTTTCGAAAGTTGGTTACAGTATAATAGGAATTCCAATGATAGTGTTAATGGTACTATCAAATACAATTACGTGCTGAATCAGAAAATGTGGCATATTTAAAATAGGACCTACGATAGTAGATGAAGTGTGTAGAACGTTTAGAATCATGAGCGGAAACGTTAATAGCTGAATTTAAAATCTTATTAGAGCTAATTAAATTGTGTAGCACGTTTAAGTTTTATTACAAACATTGTTACATAAAGTTACATTCTTACACAAAGTATAAGTATTATTAGTCCGTGACAAGTTTTCAGAAAGATAAAGCAGACAGGGTAAAACATACGAAAGTGCTGGCAGTTGGTTATGAGGAAGAATTGTGAAAATACACACAAAAACTATATTCAGTTAGAGACCGGGAGTGGCCTGATGGTTAACGTGTCGTGCTGTTGAACAGAAGGTGCCAAATTCGAGTCTGCGATATGCCATTAAACTCGCCTTGCACTTACATCTTTGGGGCGTTATATCCGTGATAACCAATCCTTCTGTCCGGTAAACAGTAACCGGATGGGTGGTAAGTGATGTTGACTGGTTGCACTAATTTTGGTCAGAAATACTAAATTAAACAGTGGCTATGTCTCTGACCTGGTCTTTTAAAACGTGTTGCATTAGGTAGGTAGTGTTGAAATTGAAATACAAATTACCTCCTGGCTGGAGTTCGTCTGTGGAATAAATAACTTTGAAACTCTCCGTCTGAAAAAATGTAATTATGGAAAAAATGTAATAGTTTTGTGTAAATATAACTTTATGTACATGTTCTAAATAACAATTAAGAATAAGAGAGCGTAGAATTCACACATTTGAATAAATTAGTTTGTAGTCTGGTGAATTATAGCATTACAAGGATTGTGTAGGCACATTGCATTTTAAAAATATGGTTCAGACTTCAAAATATGATTTAATATATTCTCTATTCTTAAAATTGGAGAAGAGTTAAAATACGTGACTAAATATTTAATTCTATAACCACAATGGGCTGGTGAAAATATTAAAAATTAAAATATTTCAAAAGCAAGATACGTGTTTCTTAGCAAGACCTTTTGGATTATGTAGTGGCTTAAAATTCCTTGAAAATAAATGTAAGAAAAAAATAGTATTATAAAAATCAAATCGATGAATTATAGAAATTATGTAAAAAAAGAAAACACATGAGATTTTGTGAATATATTAGCTATATATATATATTAGAACAAATGTCCAATAATAACTTGCATTAAAATGAATTCATGAAAAAATTATTACATCAAAATACACTTGTTTAATCTTCCCTTTCAAAAGAGGATTAAAAAACTAATGGAGAATTTAATGAAGAAAATAGAAGGACAAAAAAACGTAGCGAAATGGAATAGAAATTTTAAGATTATACAAAATCACTTCGTGTTAATGGCATTATAGAAGAACTGTTTGGAGTAGAAATAAATGTTCTTATGCCAAATTTGATAACTCGGATATATATATATACATGTGACAAAAAATAGACTTATGGGATTTTAACATCTTTATGTAAAATAGCGAACCCTCTCAATCCTTAATGTTATAGGGGAGGCAATTTATCATGTATAATAAGTAGATCATTTGATAGTAATTATGGATACTGTGAAAAGATAAACGTCAATTTGAAAATTACATTAGGCGGTATATGAAATATGCATTTTAGAGTCACTAGTGAAAAAACATTTTAACTTAAAGGAAGACAAATTTGATTTTATTTCTGTGAATTATCCAAACATCATTGATTATTCTAAGATATAACATACTTAAAAAGATAGGGTAGAGAGTGGACTATTGATTAGCGCGCCTAGACTAAATCCGAGGATGCACGGTTCGTATACCGTTGCCGCAAAAACACTCACCTCATTTTGGACTGTAGGTGCGCTGTAAGAGTTACGGTCAAATTCCTTTATTCGATCAGTCAAGAGTTTTCCAATAGCAGGCGGTGAGTTCTGTTGATTAGCTACATTCACTTTAGGCTGCAACATAGAAAGTATGGACAGATATAAGCCGATAGTCCTTTGTGTAGCTTTGCGCGAAAATTCTGAAGCAAACAAACTTAAATAAGAAGGCATTGGTATTAGGCCTATTACAGTTATAAATACTACATCCTCACTCAAGAATTAGAAGAATGTATTGTAATAGTATTCCAACAACACTATATTTGTCACATCCATTGCACCATAACAATCGCTGTTGTATCAAATGGCTTAAATAAATGGTGTTCCAACCATTGCAGTGTTTATTGTATCCCAGACGGACTGAGGAGCTCTGAATGGAGCAAAACGCGTCGTTGGCAAATAGATATGACAAATATAGCGTGTTTGGAATACAGTTATTATACCATCTTCTAATTCTTGAAAATCACCAAGGGACTAGGTTAAGAATAAAGTTTTAAAAATGTGATAGGCTTAATACTAATGTCTTATGACAAGTAAGATTGTAATCATTCCTCGCCAGCATGTAAAAGGCGTACACACCATAACAGTTGTCGTCAAATAAATAGGGTTTAACGGTAAAATTCTTGATGTTTCCAGGAATTTGTAATGTACTAACGACATAAATTAGAGAAAAGCGCCAAAAATGCTGAACTTTATAAATGTACTAGAACTATTCTGACCTGAAAATCTGTGATACGTGAGGTAAACGGTCAGGTCAAAAACCAGAAGAAGGCAACCAATCAGCACCACTTCCATTCACAAGGAGTTTGTTTGGGCTTACACAAAATAACAAGATTGACAAACGCTCTTGTAACACACTCACAGCTGATAATGCGAGATATTTTTAGCAGCATCGCGAAGTGAACTTTGGAATTACTTGCGGTTTCACTACCTGGGCACGCCTGGCCCTAACTTTATCTATAAAACATATATTTAACAATTATTTCCTGATGATCGTCTATTGATTTTAGGTATTGTATTTTATATAAATTTCTTAGTTTAACTGTGTCTAGTGACAAGATTACGATTCGAGTAATGCTGTAACATTTTATATATCCCAACATTGTAATATCGAAGAAACATATCTAAATTTATGAGAAAAAGCTAAAAGGGTTAGATAAATATAAAGTATTCTAATACACCAAGTTCAAACCGTGAACACAAACTTAATGAATGATTAAATACTTAGAATGGTTTTAAATCTACCCATCCTATCTACAGCACCTGACTTACCGGATGCAAGAAGAGGCAAAATAGCACCTCATTACATTTCCCATAATGCTTCAAAGTAACAACATTTTCCTCATCCATGCGAACAGTTGTTTGATATTTATGACATTATATTGTATAAGGCATACAATAGGAAAACTACTAAATTTTATCGGAAACTTGTTGCACTAAAGCATAATGGTTACCTTTGTTGATGCTACAGAATAATGTTAGAATTATATAAAGAGAGAAAAAAAACGTGCTGGGTAGTAGACATCACGAATTGTTTTTTGTGTAAAAGATTTGGGATTGCACGTAGATGAATTGAATATTTTAGCGAGTTTTATAGAACTATTGACAGATCAACTTACGAAATTTTGTTTGTTTGTTGTCAAACACAAAGCTATACGATGGCTATTTGTGCTCTACCCATCACGGGTATCGAAACTCAGTTTGTAGCGATATAATCCTTCGGACTTATCGTTGAGTCATTGGTGCTATATGCCATTATAAAAATGAAATGAAAATATAACATACATAATTGAGCAAAGAATAAGACCATGTTAAAACATAAAACAACTATTCGGTGAATATGTATAGTTACGAAAATGGAAAGTGAATAGCATCATTAAGGCCTCATCAATTATTTCTAAATTATCAATATTTTAATGGAGACAGGTACTGATAAAATAAACTTTGCGTAAGAATGATTTTTGCAAAAGGTAGATGTGTATAACTTTTGAGTAGCTTTGTTGTTTCTTCTTAGTGCAATACTACACAATAGAATATCTGCACTCTGTCCACCGCGGGGATCAAAACCTGGATTTTAGTGCTGTAAATTCGTAAAGTTACAGATGACGCGGATCTTAATAATCGCTTAAACCTATTCAATCAAATAAACCTAAAGAAAATGAGGATGAAGAATCAGAGACAAATACGATTTTGTGTATAGTTCAAAACAGCAAAAAAACTTGGTAATTTCCGCTCAGCTTTCTTGAGCAAGTATTGAACTTGTATACACAGAAAGGTTTCATTAAAGATTTACAGATAAAAATGGGCTAGCATATTTAAGAGGCATCAACCATTTCTAGTCAACCCGAAATTTCGTAGAATTTTATGATCAATGAGTTTGCTCGAAACATTTACTAAAGCTACATTGCTACACCTTTCAATAGCAAGAAAAACGTTTTTATTTTTACTAATTGGTGTCCATTCTGTTATTCTTCAACGCATATCTGTATTCAGCACACACACACGCATTATAACTTTCAAACTGTGTCATCTCATCAAAGTAAAAAAATATAGCTTTCTATAATACAGTTCCTATTCAAACGGGAAGAAACTGAAGCTGGTTGTGTAGTGATAAATTCCTTGGAGGTCCATCCTCGAGTTTATGCAAGAACTGTCTAGATGTATCAGATACTAACATTATATGTGGCAACCTTTGAATTTTTACATATAGCATTAGGTACCTACTGATTATAATCGAATAATTGTTAGAAAAAAAATTGAAATGTTTATTTAGTTTCAGTTACAGAATATCCAATGAATCCCACGTTTTTTTTTTTTTAGATT
>NW_013665628.1:201100-203603 GCF_000517525.1 Limulus polyphemus
ACATTAGTATGTTTGTTTGTTTTTCTGTTCTTCAGATACATTAGTATGTTTGTTTGTTTTTCTGTTCTTCAGATACATTAGTATGTTTGTTTGTTTTTCTGTTCTTCAGATACATTAGTATGTTTGTTTTTCTGTTCTTCAAATACATTAGTATGTTTGTTTGTTTTTCTGTTCTTCAGATACATTAGTATGTTTGTTTGTTTTTCTGTTCTTCAGATACATTATTATGTTCGTTTGTTTTTCTGTTCTTTAGATACATTAGTATGTTTGTTTGTTATATCTAGTAACTTTTACAAATTAAAACAGCAAAGTGTGAAAGAGAAGTATTTAAAACAGTCGAGTGGTAGTACCTATTCGAGAGTGTCACATGATAGTACCCATTCCAGAGTGTCACATAGTAGTATCTATTCGAGAGTGTCACAAGGTACTACCTTTCTGCGAGTTTCACATGCTAGTACCTCTACGAGAGTATCACGTGGTAGTACCTCTACGAGAATGTCACATAGTAGTACCTCTCCAAAAGTGGCACATGGTAGTACTTTCTAAAAGTGTTACATGGTAGTACCTCTAAGAGAATGTCACGTGCATGCCATGAGAGTTTTACACACCAGGAGGCATAAGGGCCTTGCTAAAAGCGTCCTGAGATACATTTTTTGTCCCATCAATTTCAACAAAAAACAATTTTTTATTGAAATTTCTGTACTTTCTGGTTTTAATTACTTTTTTTTACTGTAAGAGATATTTGTGAATCAATAACCTAGACTGAATAAATTAACGTCCAATTTAATTGACTATCAATCTATGAGTACTTTAATTTCACTAAATAAAATACGTGTATATGTAGAAATATAGGTGAAGAGCAATAAATACTACCATGACAATGGTTTTGATATAAAAATCATGGTTAAATACAATAACATTTATTTAAAGCAGCGGGTTCTACGTTCGCTCAGTGGTAAAAGTTATGTTTTATAATGCATTAGCTCGGAGTTTGATCCCCGCGTCGGACACGACACAAATAGTCCATTGTTTAGCTATGCGCTGAAAAAAAATCATTAATTTCAAAACACCGTAGCGTTCTTGACTTTTCCAAAAGGGGAAATTCTGAATTTATTGTTAAAGTGTTAAAATCCTGTAAAGAGCAAGAAAACACCTCAGTTCAGACAGAGATTTATTGTCACACGAATACCTTGGACCAGAATTCTTCCACCAATGATGAAACGCTTTCCTATATGAACTAAAATAATTATGACTGTATTCCTCTTGCATGTTACTGGTCGTATACATTGAAACGGCTCAATATCATTTGAAGAATAATTTTATGGCATAATCTTCTTGTCTTAATTTCAGCTGTCATTGGTTGATGACAATGGTTTCCTCAATGACATTAAACTGACTGCGTTACATTGGTTCTCCACACTGTCAGTTTCTCTTTTTACAGTTTCATGGCTTGAAATACAAACTACAAGTTACTCTTTTTACCACACAATTTCATTTGTCAAATTTATTGTGCAGATCAGGCTTGTTGCCGTAAATCTTGGTCGGGACAGGGAAAAGTTAAACTTATACAATCAAAGGTTGAAGTAATTATCAACTTCCCTGTGCCAACCAAGGAAAGAGAATTGATGCATTTCTTCCATATGGGCTAACTATTATGAATAATGTAAACATTTTTCTCATATTGTGTCTTCAGTTAAAAACCTGTTGTGTAAAGGTGTTAAATCTGTATGGACTAATGAGTGTTCAAAGTCCTTTGATAATATCAAGACCATACTCATGAACATTCCTGTACTTCTTCTTGCTCTACACTTTAAACAAACAATTTAAACTAGCCATTGATGCTAGTGATATTGGAACTGAAGTAGTTTTGATGCAAGGAGAACACCCAGCTGATTGAACATCTTGTATGCTATTTCTCAAGAAAATTTAATAAACACCCAATAAAGTACAATTTAAAAAGAAACTCTTGCTCTTATACTCTGTCAAACCCTTTGATATATATATCTGTAGTAGTATTCACCACACTCCAGTGAACTTCATTGATCTGCCTGAAATAGAAACAAAAGACTCTTAAGATGGATGATCACTCTACAAGCGTACAAGTTAAACATACAGCAGTTCATAAAAGTAAGCATCCAGTCAGCGCACACTATCACCCCTCATCCACGATAAAGATTTATGGCCGGTGTTATAATGCATACACTACTTAAAAAGCATAGAATATTTTGTGGTATTGCACGAATTCAAACCCGGCTCGCCAGCTCTGAAATCTAGAGATCTACCACAGGGATAAATAAATGAAATGAATTTTCATTTTGCGCAGCTATTTATCCAAATGTTGAGACTTTTAAAGAACCAAAACAAATTAGAAACTGGAAAATACTGACAAAAAACAAACATACCTTAAACCCTATTGCTCTATGACTAAGTCCCTCTGTTTGAAAAATTACATATTGATTTCTCTTGAATTTCAGGAGATTAGTTTTAAGTATTATTAAAGTTT
>NW_013665628.1:204561-224664 GCF_000517525.1 Limulus polyphemus
ATATTATAAACTGATATATATAGACCAAATATATAGATTTGAGAATAAATGAATATCAAGAAATTTATTATGGATGTTTGGAAATATATATATATGTATTTATATAACTTAGTATTTCTTTCATAATTGGTTCGAAATTGGTGCCTATGTTTACGTTAAGGTAGGGAAGCTGACTATACTCTTAAAAATCATCACCATTTCAAAAATAGGGCTAAACGTGTCTCAGTGGTTATCATGTTTGACTATGGATATGTGAGTCAAGGGGGTGTTATAAGAATAATGGTCAAATTTCATTATTCAGCCAGACAAGAGAATCTCAAAAGTTGGTGGTGGGTGCTGTTGACTGTATACTTTCCAAATGGTTTGTTAGTTCAAAATTAGGAATGAATAGCGCACGTACCACTTGAATAGCTTTGCGCGAATATCCGAAAACAAACAATTACAAAAATAAAGAAATGCATATGAAAACGATATTATTTTTAGAACGTTTCGAACTTAATCCCTTAACCATGTAATGTCGCGATGCCGCTAATAAAACTTTCATTCACCGTTACACTTAACTTTGGATAGTACGATGTTCTTCTACAACTCTTGAACTATTTGTACAGTAGTTCTTTTTATTGTTTTTTTAATCAGGCCAGCTATAATAATCTTAGGTTCACCAAAAACTAAGGTTGTGTTGTATCCTGTGGTAAGAAGCTAAACTAAGCACAAATCCGTATATTATTTACGGACTAATTAGTTCTGTGATTCCTTTTGTGTGTGTGTGTGTGCATTCGTTTATACTCTTATGCATTTGTTGTAAACGTAATACGAAATAACTATATAGACAAATATAAGAACAATTTACACTTAGCTATTTCTAATATAAAATAAAGATCAAAACGAGTAAAAGAGCAACAGCGAGACCAACTGAATCAACAAATGAGTAATTAAGAAGAAGGGAAACTATAACAAAGCATTTTCTTTTTTTTTACAATTTTGTTAGTCTGCTTTCGGTGGATACCACGCGCAGATAACTACATATTTATAAATATAGATGCAAATAAATATATACACCGCCCTCTCTACTCCTTCAAACGAGTTATTTTTCGCGACGTTTTGGTCTTAAGCCTAATCAGGTAAGTGAAGAGATTATAGATAATATGTTTTGTAGATATCGTAGGGGAAAATGCGTGTTTAAAACAGATTTATCATAGTTCGAATACTGATTTCTAAATATATATATTTAATTATATATTATCTTCCTCTCACCCCTTTATTTTGATTCCAATAATATTAACAGTTTAGATTTACATTTGCTTCATTAGGCCTAAACCAAACGTCTTGTAAGAGTTATATGGTAGAAAACATCAAATAATTTGTGAAAAGGAAAACATTCAATCGTATAGCGCAAATGTTCGTGTTTGAGGTGAGAAATTGAAAGGCTTTACCTGTGCAATTAGTATAATATATATATACATCGTTTTATTTTAAGTTTTATTTTTCTTTCTGAAATATATATAGTTTGGCGATGAATTAAGTGGTTTGTGAAAATGAAAAAATACAACCTAAAACAATCTGAATGTTCTAAAATCTAATTTATTCAACCAGAAATCCGTGAATAATTTAACTGTTAGCGCGCCGATTTGCAAGTAAAAAGAATCGAAGTTACATACTTTCAGCTATAAGCGCAATATAAAAATGGCAGTCAATCTCACTCTTTGGTTAAAAGTAATTATATTGGCAAGGGTATTGTTGAGTGGTCGGTAGAGCAAAATTATAGACGACTATACCTAAACTTTGTGGTCTCTAACTTGGCCGTGCAGCCCTTGTTTCACTTAAGGTGTCGTTCAGGATAAAAAGGCCACATTTATTAAAACTTATACATTTGTATCTGAAATAATATCTCATTTTTTTTCTAAATATTTTTTTCTGAGTAGGATTTGTTTGTTTGTTTGTAATTAAGCACAAAGCTACACAATGGGCTATCTGTGCTCTGCCCACCACGGGTATCGAAACCAGGATTCTAGCGTTCTAGAGTTGAGGTGGTGTTATTTAATAACTATTTTCTTCTATTCATTTCATTTGTTGACCTCAGCTGGAAAGCAAGTGTTGATGAGTTTGCGAAAGTAATTGACTAGATATGTATTTAGAATCTATCTGTTATTACAACGGTATCTAAGGCTGTTTCATCATCAGTTCTCGAAAGATTAATCTAAGGAACCAACCTTTTGATACGTACTAGGTTGAAAAGCCCTTAGTGACAAATAAAGACAGTCTGTTCCTCTGATCCCATCATTTTCCGTGGCTGGATGTTTCCCCTTACATTATTCCAGTTATCAAGATCCGATAGTAAGAAAATATGGAGTCCTATGAGAAATAGACCTTAGTGCTTCATCTAGTTGAGATACATTAAACACTCTTTCATAAAACCAACATAAAGCAATACTTTCCATCCTAAAGACGTATAAACCTCCATTCAGCTATCCTTTTCATCGATTTAGATGGAATGATAAAACCCAACGTGTTTTTAAACTACACTTCAAGCTAATAATGATAAGGAAATTGTTATCTAAAGCAAATTAATATATGCTTATATTACAAATTATAACACTGTAATGTGAAGCACTAACAGCTTGATTTCTATAGACATCCGCGAAAAGTAGTAAAGAGGGCCAGTCTATAAAATAAAAATAAAATGAATAACATTGTATTGGGCTACTTAAGCTTGGATCAAAATAAAGACAAAGTTTCTATCAGAAATAGATCACAATTATGGTTTAACATTATATGTGTGAAGCATTAAGGAAAGTTAGCACAATCCTTGACATTTTTACTTCATTTCATAGTTAATTTGGATTTTAAAAGTCTTTTTTTTTCTTTGCTAATACATTTGTCACATACACATAAATTAGTACGTATTGTCTTCATTTATTTTTCACAAAAACATTTAATACAGAACCTACCATTTTTATACGTGTCATTAGTTTTTATATTATACGCAAGTTTGCCAGGAAATCTCAAAATGCTTCTTATTTTATTTTGGTTGTCTCTACTTTAGCGCAGTTTCGATAGTAATTACTTTATCATCAAAGCTTTTCATACTTTTGTGTTTTGAAAGATCTACTAGAGATGATATTTTTGATGTGATTTTTTATTTTTCTCTCTTTTTGTAAATAAACTTTTCCTACAAATGTATGGACGCAATTAAGTCCTTGTAGAATATACTATCAAAGGCAGTCAAACATTTCATTAAAATTTCAAACCGATAAATTTAAAGTAGAAAAAAATACGAAGTAAAAGTAAAAGTGATTAATAAAAAATGTTTTTAATTTGTGAAAATTCAAAATGATATCTGTAATGCATTATTATTTTCATTGAGGTAAACCTCGGAAGCATTCGAAGAAAGCAAAATTAAAAAAACACAAAAAAACAATTATTTTTTTGAATTTCAGGATATTTCGGTTGGGATCGATTAGAAAGACAAAAGCACGATTTATTCGGTATGAACATGGTATCAAAACATGATCCCGCCAGATAAAAAGTAATGTTAGTAATAGTTTCCAAAATTGAATGGTATAATGCTCCTTAGGGCTTCACTAAAATTCGGAAACCGCTGTAAAATATTTTTTTGGATATAAATTGGAAATTATCGTCATATGGTACGTGATGTTCGATGTTATTTTGGTTACAATGGTTTCTAAAGTATAACACATTCATCCAAATCATTTTATGATATATTGGAGTTTTTAAACAGGTGCCTCTAGTAGTAAGCAATTTGATTAGAAATATTGTCAACTATTGTATTGATTTTAGAGTTCGATTTCAATTTTACTAATTTTAAAATTGGATTTATCAATCTGAGCAATTTGGCAAAATCAGAAAATATTTTAGATTTATGTAACTATTATAGTTTGTAGAAGATACTTCCAAAATATATACAGACATGAGTGTGAAAAGGTCGATGGATGTATTTATTTGAGTGACAAAACCTTAAAATTAATTAAAATGGTCAAACTTAGATAACATTATATGTGAAACAATATTCTTTGATAAAAACACATATCAGCAAGAAACTCAGAAACTAAGATAAAATGACTGTAGATTTTTACGAACGACTTTTTAGTTTCTTTTTATTCAATCCCTTTTCTCTTATCTTATGTGGTATATCTGATAACTGTGATTTATGACAATAACTTGACAGCGAACTATTGAGGATAGCATACTATTGAACGTTGCAAGGTGAAATTTAATCCTATTTTTGTTTGCAAGCGTTTCACGGGCCACTCAAATGCACATGATCGCTTATGTCTCAAAACTTCTTTGAGTGTATTCCAAATGGAATAACCATGATTCCTGTCTAGACTTCCATTATTTGTATTGAATTTTGACGTATATAACTAGAAGCAATTTCGTGATTTAGTTTCACTTGTTAGACGCAATTACCGTAAAAGATATGTCACTGTGAGAAATACCTTCAGCGTATTTACTTTGTAATACTTTTAATTAGCACTGGATAAGAGTTGCAACTTAACTTTCTAAGTGCCCCCCCCCCAGTGGCACAGCGGTATGTCTGCAGACTTACAACACTAGAAACCGGGTTTCGATACCCGTGATAGGCAGAGCGCAGATAGCCCATTGTGTAGCTTTGTACTTAGTTACAAACAAACAAACTTTCTAATTTTTTTCTGTGGTATTCACATAGACATTGAACAAGTTATTATACTAGACGAAACGTGTATTTTGGAATTTCATTACAGTCTTGTTTCATTCACGGCAGCGACAATTAATGCTTGTGTACTTTCACGATGTTAGAAAAACACGTAGGTTCAAGAAGTCTTGAAAGAAATGAATAAAAACCCTATAACCCGAGCGCTTTCGAAAGATGGACCTTTCTTCTTCAGGGGCAAACTGTGTAGTCCTTTAATATTATTTAAAATGAACACAAAAATATGATATTAATTTTCAACAGCTCTTAGGTTATATATAATATATTTTTATAACACGCAGAATAACGTTTGGAGTGTGTCAGCTGTACCTTTCAAACTTCAAAGATGTCTCTCACACACATAGATATAAAATATATACATATAACTATATATTTGTTATCAGATTCTTATCAATTTGAAAAGGTCGAAATTCATTTGCGACACGACGTGTTCTGTGACGATAATATAATCACTGTATTTTCAATAGCAGTAGATATAAACCAACGTCATCAGGCTCATTTCCGTGGTTGGGGTATGGTTCTCTTTCTCATGTCGTTAAATTCAATCTGAATTAATAAAATAATAATATTTTCAACAAAAATATTGCTATATGCATTGCACATACAAATATTAGCTTTTTAAAACTTTAAACAAACTTGCCTCTCATTGCTCCAAGAAATTAGTATATATATGTAGAATGTATTCAGAAAATAAAAAATGCAACATTTGTAATAAAATATTATTTAGTTATAACAATTATGTGAATAAGAGCTATTAGAATTCCAGGTATTAACCTCGATTAGAATGCGGAATATGTTTTCGATACTCCTGATTTCAATCCTAAGTTTATGAAAATTAATTTTTATATCCATCTCCGTTCTGTCGTGCTAAACTCAAGAGACAAAAAAAAACACACATCTTACTTCTTTATTTTAACTCTGAAACGCAAGCGAACGCAGCAAGAAGGTTTATTAACAACAGCGTATACTCGTGAACTAAACTACTGTTTGTTCATTTATCAATCATTTATTAGTTCGCCCCTCTAAACATCTGCTACCAGTTTTTGTTTTCTCTTTTTGTTCGACTAATACCAGTTCTGGCTTTACTTTCATCCTTGAGAGAAGTTTGATACGAACCTCTTCTAATGCACAGCTATTTTAGTATCAAACAAGAATCTTTTAATTTGAACAGAACAGCGACTCTAGGCATCCCATGGTAACTAAGTTTGTGTTACCTCCGCTGTCCAGGAATCTTAATTAAGTCGCTATGGCAACAATCTGGGATTAACTTGGTATTGTCGTTGTAGCAGACAAGAAGAAAAGGACCACCTAAAGCTTTTTTTGCTGTGTTTGTATGTATACACAGTTAAAGATACTCACTGACACAAACATTTACTTCGAAAGATAAAACAACGAAATGTATTCAACTTAGCTTCAATTTTAGTCATTACAGGCCTGCTTAATTTCAATATATATAGAAAGGAAATAACTTGACACATTTTGTGTATGCGTGCAGGAAGATGCAGGAAAATATATATATATTATTGCATTTAAGTTAGCTACAAAATATTTTTAAACAGATTACATCAAAAAGAAGGATAGCGTGAGTTTTACACAGCATATCCAAACCTTAGATGAAGTGTAATTAGAATTAATTTTGTAGAGAAAGAAAAGAATGAATAAATTGATAAATTAACAAATAAATGAAAAATATGCTTTAAAAAATAAAAATATAGCCACAAAACAAATATCCAAAACTGGGGTACAAATCGTAGGATGAGTCATTATGTAATGTGCCCTGTTTTATTTTAGGTATCGTCGTAAGTAAGACCCAAATTACGTTAGGGTACACCGTATGTCCGGTTGAACCTCAATTTCGTCGACCTTGAATGCTTAAAAAGAGAGGGAAGGAGCAGATATGGGTACTCAAGCCCACAACGTCCCACATCTTTACCATCTGTCACTGTCTGCAGCCAGAAGTGGGAAGGTAGTTGCTCATAAAATGATAATAATGATAATTATGATGATAAAATAGTAAGAAATATAATAATGAGAGTCCATTTAGTCAATGGGGGAGACAGCAAAACTGTCCTTGAAGTTGGCCTTCGAGCCCCCTAGTAGCCCAAGAGTTGGCAGTAGGAGGATTTTAACTAGCAGCTGCCTTCTCCCTAGTCTATTACCTCTAAATTAGGAACGGGTGGCCCTCGAGAAGCTTTACAGGAACTTCAACAACGCAACCAAGTGTCTCCACCATTCAATTAAACATCAAGATCTATAAATTGCGTTCTATTAATAGAAATAAACTTTTCTTCTAACTCTAAATCAATAGGATATAAATTTTGTAAAAGGCACTAAGTAGACTTCATAAGTATGACCTCGTCTATATAGCTATAACTATCTAAAGCAAGGTCACGATTAATAGAATTTTTCTTCACAAAATTGTTTCGTAAAAATAAATGCAAGATATCAAGTTAGGTTAAGAATTAACACCCATTGGTAAACCAACAACCGTCTCTAAAATCTCACCCATAAAAATGCTAAGTTATTAGATAATGGTTGGAGTACCCTTCCGTGTAAATTCATGATTAATGAAGAATTTTCTTAGAACATGAAAAGTCGTTTCCCTTATATGTAATTGTAAAAAAAACAAACGCCCATAAAAACTGCAAAATACAAAATGTGAAACGGCAAGTTTTCATGTATCTCCGCATTGACCCAACAAATCTTCATGCCTAATTTGGTAAAGATTCTTCAACAGGGGGCGAAGTAGTGGTAAAAAACGCCCATAAAAACCGCAAAATGCAAAAATGGACTTAATGAGCCTCCATATTAATTTTGGTGAAGACCCATCCCGCGAAGTAGTTACATGGACATACAACAGACAGTGCTATTATATTTATATAGATACTCAAATAAAGCATGTTTATAATCTGTATTATTATTAAGCTAAGACAAGGATGCTGAAGCTTAATTCCATCACCTAGCAGTTCTTCGGTTTGTTTGTTTGTTTGAATTTATGCACAAAGCTACACAATGGGCTATCTATGCTCTGCCCACCACGGGTATCGAAACCTGGTTTCTAGTGTTGTAAGTCCGCAGACATACCGCTGTGCCTCTGGGGGGCAGTTCTTCGGTAAGAGATATAATAACTTGATATGAGTCATTTTCTTAGAGCTAGCTGTAATTTATTTAAATAACCAAATTTGTTATTTAAACTACGGTATTTAATCACAGAAAGAATTACTTGGTTATTATGCATACATAACCCACCGTAATGTTTCTTTACAGCAACAACTTTAGTAATTATCTTCACAAAACTAGTAAAAATTCTGAATTTAAGACAGGTGTTTTATATAACTTGGGTGCCGTATGTATAACCAGTAAAAAAATGATGACTGGAAGAAACTACAATACTGAATTATTTAGCTCCTTATCCAGCTTATTACGAATCAGTCAAAATGGTATTGAAATTATTAATCGCGTTCATCAGGATATCTGCTAAAAACTGCGTTAAACTTCCTTGTCGCAGCTTCACAAAAACATAAGTTATAAGTGTATTTTCTTTAGGTCTGTTTAATAACTGTGTCCACTTTATGGACAAGCTTTTACAAAACACATTTTATAAGAAAAAGACTCCATTGGTGAAGATATGTTTATGTAGTTATATAGATAGTCTCGTCGTTCTGTATATTTACTGTATGTCCCTTCTACAAATATGTATCCAATTTATTTTGGATTAGAATAAATGACTATTTCTCTAGTTCATTCACTTTAGAATTACGCACAAAACTGCACTAGCTATCTACGAATAGTCATCCCTAATTTTGAAGGGAAGACAGTTAGTTAAAATCACTCGTGGCTCACTTTAGGTCTACTTTGTTTGACGAAAATTGTGGGACTTGCCCGTCACTCTTATAAGAACCCACAGCCCTAAGGCGTGAAAAGTCGTTTTTTTTTTTTTTTTTTTTGCTGCTGCTGTTTTTTTGCTTAATGAAACAAAAGTTTTGATTTTGATGTCCAGTTGAATGAGGGATGTCAAAAGTATAACTCATTTTTATGCATTTGTAGGCTTTCCTTTTGCTTCGTTAGTTACCTCCAATTATATGGATAAATGGATATTTTATTCTCAACATAATTAATACATATCTGGAGAACCTGTCAACTTATTACTTAATGTATTAACTTTCTGCAAAAGGTTTAAAACAACGGTTATTCAAAACTCTTCTTTAAAGAGCAACTTAGTTTTTGTTATTATAAATTATTTTTAACAAAAAAAGGAAAATCACATTTTATTTTGAAACCTTCTAGATGTGATTGGTAAGTTGTAGTTTTAAGTTATTATTTGCACGTGACGTCCTTTTTATATTCTCTTATTTTGTTTTCCTATTTTCCTTCACTCTCATCTTTTCTGTGGTTACCTTTTCTCTGTTTTTATCTTTTCCTTGGCTTTTCCCCTTTTTTCTCTTCCTTTTTTTGTTTTATCTTTTTTTCTTGTTTTTCTACATGTCTTTTCAGTTTTCCCTTTTTTATTTTTTGCTTTGCTTCGTGTTTGTTACGTTAGGCGCCTTCTTCGTTTGTTAACCTAAGTTGCCTAATTCGAATTCTGGTCTATTCCTTGGTTCCCTTTTCACATGTGGTAACTGCTTTTCCACATCCTGCTGCAGAAGGTGAATAGCAGTATGATGCCAAGATGTTGTCGGTTTAAACACTTGCTGTGGCTCATGTTACACTCTTTTTGTTTTTCCATTCTCTACTTTTATTTCTCAGAAATGTGTTTTCGATAGTTTCTGAATGTCTGTGTGTGTATATTTTAAGACTTTTATGTTTTGCTAATATTATTAATACTTGATTTGATATATATTATTGTGGTTAGATATTACCTTATAATCACCTGAGAATTATTGACTAGAATTATTGATTTAGTGCATGTGTTGTGCATATGTTTAGTGTTGGTAATTCAGGCAGTGTGTATAAATAATAAAAAATAGTATTCTGTACATATTATATATAAACTGTGTTTCTTTAACTTTCATGCCAAATATGGTAATACATTAACTATTTTTAGTGTTTTCATTGTTAATACCCGTAATCAAAATACAGATACAAGTTTAAAAAAATATAAATGATTCCAGCTCCTGTTAATAGTGAATGTAGCTATCCTTTTAACAGGTAATATGTATGATAGGCATGTGTGTGTGTGAGGTTTGTGACTATGAATTTATAATTATCTTATACAAAATCCCATAGCACTCAAGCTTATTTAAATGATGAAACAAGCATAAGATGTTAAGTTTATAAACTATATTAATAATCGACTTAGGGCTTCTGAAAAACCATAAGAGACGTTTTGACCTTATAAAGGTCACGACGTTTTAAAGTTCAGTATTTTTGTGATACGTGGGAAGCTGAGTGAAGGATATAGTTTAGAATTTTTTAATAAATTCTTAAATTACATGTTTATATGTCTTGAAATATGTAGCTATGCTTTTTCCTGTGAATTGTTTATGAGTATTTTATAGTTTAATTACTTTATTCATAGCGTTTATTGGGCAAAATGGACACAAAAGATAGCCCAACGTGGCTTTGCTCTAAGGGAAACAAACAAACACTCGCTACCTATGGACTGACAACATAATTTTTCAGAGCAATTATTACTTTTCTAGCTAAATATCTGTTAAGAAAATAAAAACTTGGAAAATATATCTTGTTTTCGAGTAATGACGGTCTTCAGTCACAGAACTAACTTGGAAAATGGATCTTGTTTTCGAGTAATGACGGTCTTCAGTCACAGAACTATATATCCAAAATTCATCCCACCATTACCAAGTATTAAACAATTTTACATTAGTATAGATAGAAAGGTTGCAAAACATTTCTAACGCTTCTAATCTAACATAAATAGTTTTACCACGATATTTACTAGTACGAATATTTCTAAATGTTATATCAGTCTGTTTTGAAATTTAAAAGGATTGTTGAGCTTTCATACTGTTTTCCTGTGGAAGTAAATTGGAACAGCGATTTTTCAAAGTTTGATGAACTTGTAGAAAGATGCAACAGTTCGTTCACTGACCATTTTTATTGCCTTTTTATTTATTTATTTATTGGTACTGCCTTGACTTACATTTGGATGGAAAAGCAGTACAAAAAAGTTTATTTACCGGGAAATGTAATGATTTTGTTGTTGATTCAAGTTCATGGCACTTTTTGTTAACACCTTATAGAAACTGACTGCAACTTTATTTGTTTGTTTGTATTGAGCGAGAAAATGGTAACAGTGGCCATGTCGAGAAAAATCTGTATAACGTGTACATTTTATTTTGTTAGCATTTCATACTGAATATTGCAGAAATCAAGTAACATATAATTATGTTGAATAATCAGTTAGGGTTCCTTACGTAACGTAGTCTTCGGTATAGTGTAGTATGACTGGGACATTTTGATGAAAATATTCCTTTAAATACATTTCTTTTCTCGTTTATGGATTTATAATTAGGCATTTATATTCAGAAATATCAGTTGTCACAATAGCATCTGCATCTTTACTCCAAAATAATTCCTATAAGTCAATCATGATCCATAACCAAATTTATTTAGGCTTATTATTATTATTGGTATTATTTAGGCTAACCTCTCTATTATCATCTACATAGTCACATAACGACAGAGCCTTGCATACTCCAGAACATAATTTATCCCTAAAATATGAAAGCATTTGAAAATTTATTCTAGAGTTACCATTGGAATAAATTTACAAAACCAGATGGCGAAGAAGACTTGGGCCATAATATTACCTCAAATTTTTATTTTTCATCTTAAATAGAACAAAGAAAAACTAAACGCAAAATAAATTCACTCAAAAAATAAGAGGAAAGAGGAATTTTTCATATTTTCATAGAAGTATAAACGCTCTAATGTTAATTTCGATTAAGATATAGCACAGTTGATAAGACAATAGCACTCACTCTTCATCAGAAGGAAACATTGCCTTTCGAAAACTTTTGTTCTATACATATATGACAAAAGAACTGCTTAAACTCTGTAAAACTTTTCTGACGCAATATTCAACGCCTTAGTTAAAGATTCTGATTCATTCCCTGAAGTGTAGATTTTTTTATTGTTTTATAAGTTTAAAGCCCATGCGATAATTCATCGCCATACTGTCAAGTTAAGCTAAGATTGCTGAGAATGGAAAAACAAAGTTTGCAGGAATCGGTGAAATCACTTGTAAATATTTTACACCTTGGGACATTAGAAATAACAGCGTTAAAATTCGAAAATTCAGGTTAGAATTGACAGCTTGCATTTAGGTCATGCTGATTTTAAAGAATTAGGAATGATAGCTTATATTCTAAATGCATTAAGATATGCATATTATTAATTATAAAAACACGAACATGAACGTTTATGTATTTCACAGACAAATACAGTATCGTAAATAATTATGGATATTGTGAGAAAAAAGAATATAAGCGACAAATACTACAGACATTCAACTTCTTTACCGTGTGGAAATAGCTGCAGCGGAAGCACAGTCACGTGTTAATAGTTTACATTGTAATTGGCTATAATCCAATATAGAAGTACAGACAATAATACTAAGCTAGGTAGTAGTAGTAGTAGTGTGAGTTTAATCATGGGTCTTACGACTGAAAAACTGCATCACAAGCGCATAGTTTTGGCTAGCTAAGGATACTCCATGAGAGAAATTGCAACAAGATACCATGTTTAAGTAGCAGCTGTATGCAATGCTCTGAAGACTCTGCCTCTCATAATGATAGGGGTAATCGAATTAGAAAACTTAAAACTATCTCTAAAGGATATGAAGTTTATGAGAGCGGGCATATAAATAAGGGTAGACTATATATCTTGCCAATGACTTTGCTGTAAACACAGGTGTGTATGTTATCTCTAAAACTGTATCAGCACAAAATGGTACCATCGAAAGCCGCTGCGAGAAGAGGTAATTAAACCAAAATGTGAAATGCACATCAACCCGCAGATAGTGAATTAATAAACCTAAAGACGTGTGTGCACTCATATTTGATTTTGAACTGTTCAACGTCATTTAACAACAGTTTTTCGACCAAAAGAGGAGAATGGTATCATAGTAAATGTACTAAATTTACAGTGAAACGTGATGGGGAAACAGCGCAAATTTTAGGTTGACTTCAGCCGGCGGTATCGGTGATCTATACAAAATTGAAGGTGTCATGAATGCTAACAATTACAGGTGGATTCTGATCCATCATACCATTTCCTGGAATATGAACTCATCGGGTCGGATGCATGGCGGCCTGAATGGGCTTATGTAGAAACCGACAATGTTAAAAGGCGAACAACCAATGTTGAATTATGGGAGGTAATACAAGTCATTTGAAATAATAATTCACAATAATTGATAAACTGTATGATAGCATGAAAACAATGTGTAATTATCTGTGTAACCCAAAGAGCTCACGTATAAAATATTAGAGCCTTTTACAACTTATTCATTTGTATTTTCTCTGACAGTGTTTTATACCATTAATATAAATATATATAAGCCTTAAAATAATAATATAAGCTTTAGATATCCAAGAAATATTCATACATGTATACATTTAAGTGCACATCTATATCTATCTTCAATGTTTAAAGGAAGATAAAATCATTATTTGGAACAACGATTTCAACATTCTTCGCATTATCGAGAGAAACCGGATTCACTCTGTGGAGGCATTTTATACAGATTCATTTCTTTATTAATTATATTATATAATTTTAAATTATACGGAATCCTTATTAAAAAGGAAACCAATTTAAAAGAAGGTCAACAAATTCATAGTCGTTATTTCCAAGAAGACTAACTACTTTAGCATAAGATGTTAAAATAACAAAAGGAAAACCTTATATACATATGATATTTACATGGTAGTATGTAGTTATAACGGCCATTATCGTAATTTTCAACTGATGACTAGGCCATGGTCCACAAAGAGAGAGACGACAGAATGTACTTATTGTGTACACAAGATGAATGTTAACGTTATGCACATAGTTTTGGAGCATTACAGAATATACGAGTACATGTGTTTCAGTGACGAGTAATGTAATGTTAATGCTTTGAACGCACCATTAATGTATACTGTTCACAGCAAGTAAAAATTAACGCTATATACAGACATAGAACATTGAATTTCAACGACAGGATAGGTATTGTTGAATGATAATACTTCATAAGTGAGATCATTATTTTTAATCCAAATCTTTCTTTACTTTGAATTATACTGGCACTGCTTTTACACTTCATGTGATTGATTACGTTTTCTAGAACTGGAGAAATAATCAAATGTATATGATATAATATATAAACATGATCTTGTGTCATAATTATTTGTATACTTTTATAAACTAAGAATCTATAAGTTAGTTTAGTAGTTAACTTATATATAGCTTATTTAATAATTAATTAATCACATTATTTACTGCATTTTAATTTTTTATCGTTATTCTAAAAAAATAATTTTATTTCGATATTGTACTTACATTCATTCCTTTTTTCACTTTTACTGTTTCTTTAGAAAATAGTATATGATAATGTATTTGATATTTCCTTTCTTTCACAGTAACATTAAAATAGTATATGATAATGTATTTGATATTTCCTTTCATTCACAGTAACGTTAAATTAAACTCATTTATATAACTATTACTTTCCTTGAGGATCAGCATTTTTGTTTGTTTGTAGTTAAGCACAAAGCTATACAATCGGCTTTCTGTTCTGTGTCTATCACGTGTATCGAAACTCAGTTTCTGGTATTATAAACCTTCAGACTTATCGCTTAGCCACTGGGGGGGACATTTTAAGTAGCTTCACGATTTTGGACATATCAAACTGATGATATTGATTTTTCTTTGTAATCAGTTTTAATGGCAATCTTTATTATTTTTATTTTATAACTGAAACATAGTAAAATAGCATATTAATTTTCCTAAATGGATTCAGTTCATTAAAATGAGGGTTTAGATAATTTCTCATACATTACTGAAAATCATAAGCAAAGATTAATTTTATTTTTTAGAAACCGCCTGCAAATTAAGTATATATATGTGTGTATGTATTACCAGAATTGATGTAATAAAGTAGCATAGTAATTATTAGGGATATGTTGAGATCCGGCAGAAATGAGAAGAGATTCCAGAGTGTAGCCAAAAGTTTTTATCAGTATGAGAGCAATAGGTAGGTCAATCAAAATTAGGAAAATTTGAAAATGTCCAACATGGGCAGGGATGGACATAGGCGTGGTTAGCCTGAAGATGATCTTTGATAGAGAGATAAAACCACTTCCAATTGAAGAGAGAATAGAGATAAAAAGAAGAGGCATTGTTCACAAGCAAAAACAACATCCAACGACAAGTTGAATTCAGGATGGCTAGAAGGAAGGAGAGGTAGTAAAGAACTTGAAAGGTCACACAGGATGGAGTGAAAATGAAAGAGATTGGATGTAGTTCGGCTATGGAGGTTGAGATCTCCCAGAAAAAATTGTAGCTGCTAAACAAACGATATAATGTTCAGAAAACGTCACATGGCAAATGGGTGTTTGGGATGAATATGTATTGTTAAGCATGCTAAGTATCCAAACAGGGAAGTAAACAGTGACCAAAGATATTCAAAATAATCACTTCGAAGAAGAGAATGAATATGGAAAGGATCTCGTGAACTACTACATAGAGCAACCCCATATAGTTAAATTTCCCATTTACTTAAACAATATTAATATATGTGAATAAACTTGGCATAATAACGTGTTTTACAGTTCAAAGTTTTATATTATATATATATATATATGTTTTAATTTTTCTTCATTAAAAAAAAATCTACCAAAAATTACCAGTCCTCACTTGTTTTGCCACGTGATGTGTGCTCTTAATACTTCCCTCTTACTTTTATTACTTCAATAGTTACATAGTGCAACTGAAATAAACAAAAGCTATGAATAATAACGAGGTGAAATGTATAATTTCAATGTCCTAACTTCTTCATTTGCTGAAATATCGATATATTTTTTCCAAACCACGACAGAGTTCCACTCATCCATCCTTAACTTTCAAGGCAGTTTTCAAAAGTGCTTTTATTTGATGTACACATTTATAATGTATAAAAATAACTTTTTTCTGTTTCAAACTTGAAACCATCTTTTCGAATTGGGCTGCAATAGGAAAAAGTGATTAGTGTGTGTGTGTGTAAGCAAAGTCGTTTTTTATAGCAGTTGCATATTTGCTTACCCTTTTTATAGCTTAGTTAGAAAGCAGGATAAATAACAATAGTTTACGAACATTATATTCTAGTAACTGATATTGTTTTATGTTCTAAAATGCATATTAGAAAGGTATGTGAATTTTTGTTTGAAAAAAAACTAGGCCTATTTGTCTACGCATTTGAATGCAAGTATTTTATGTATTGCAGTGTATCTGGTGAATGAGTATCTGCTAAGCTGTTTCCACTGTAATGCAATTCTTTTCACGGATGAATAAACTGCTTATGTTGTCCACACCATAAAATAAGTATAATATAGATGTGAAACGGTTAACTTTTGAAATTGTGAATATCATAAATTGAATATGTGAAAATAAATCATGCATTCAAAGAAGAATAAAAACTTATTGTTCACTTTATTTCATAATTTGCTAGTTTTCTTTTCAATGTACTTTGATGATTTAGCCAAAGCTAGCCATGAAGACAGAGAAAAATGCAGATAAAATATAATGTTTTACCGAAGACAAACATTTTGAGATTCATTTAAAAGGTTCTGGATAAGTAAATTAAATAGGAAGATTGTAAGATGAAAAGTAGTATTGTTATTCTTAGCATAAAAATCACCTTCCACCCACATTGTCTCTGTAAAGGCTTCAGAACTTCACAGAAAGATTAATATAAATATTGTATAAAACAGTCCTGGTTTTTTGTGTACAACAGACTTGTAATGTTTACTAAGAGCTTGCCTTCCTTCGTGAAGATATGCTACGTAATTTCAGAGTTCTAGTATATAAAGCATCAACATTCTGTGGTTTGTGCAAATGGACTGAGCCTTGCACATTGGGTTAAAGACTACCTTAGTACATTCATAACTCTCAAGAACAAATGGTTGCTGACAGGAATGAATATTTTGAAGATCAATGTTAAGAAACCACAAAATGTTCTCGATAGTGGGAGGTTTTAAAAATTGAGTTTGAAGGAGGAGTAATAGGGTCGGAGGAACTGACTGGAGCCACTGTAGGAGGATCATTCAGCTTAGGAGGTTTGCCCATTACGACTCAAATTCAGAGGTGTGTAAGATTAACAATATAGAACCATCTTTTGTATCCAACAAGCTGCTTCCCAAGAAGCTTTTTGTTCATTACCAGAACATCAGTTGAGCAAAAACCTTCTTGAGAAGCGATTTGTTGAATACAAAAGATAAATCTAAAATGTTATTTTTACGGACTTTTGATTTTCAACCGCAATGGACAAATTAAGAGTAAAATGGAGGGAAAAACATTTGCAATTAACTTGACTTAAAACAAAGTTACGTTGTACCAATATTATTTCTAAAAGGTATAAAGCTAAATGATCCATAACAGAAGTTATTTGTCGTTGTTTTTGTCACTTTCAATGAAAGTGTAAGTGTTTTAAAAGTATGGTTAACATTTTATAATATATTCGTATAGTAAATGTTTAGAATGATTAGTGTTGCGGCATGTGGCAATAATTTAATTAGGCTTGCTATTATGATCCTTTGTTTCAATGTAATTATCCTACTCGATAAATAGCGTTATATTAAAGAGCATCAAGTGCTTAAGTGTATTTCTCTATAATTTCACAAACACTTAGCATAAATTACCATTGCGGCAAACACAGAGAGGTAATGACAATTGACATATGTGTCTTAAGTTGTAATTCAGCCTTGAGTCTCTTTAATGAACAGAAATGTATTATCCTTATCGAGCAAGGATATAACATTCATTAGTGCTATTAATTTCGTACGTGCAGCCTTCATTATGTCTCGTCAAATATAAGTTCTTTCACGAATTAGATCATTAGTGAGTTTCAAACATAACGACAAGGAGATAACTCCCTTTATTTGAGCAACCATCTTCTAATAAGGGATCTTCGCTATTTTACCTTTTAATTAAGAAGCTTCCAGAAACTATTAACTCGACACCGTTTAGCATAGAGGACGATGAATAGTTTCGTAGGTGGTTTGGAACTTTCTTAATGCTCGTTAGGAAATTTTATATAGTAATCGAAAAAAGAAAACAACTTAAAAGTTTGAACAATTATTGAAGTATCTGTGACATTATAATGGCCCACTAGTGGCACAGGCGATATGTCTGTGAACTTACAACGCTAGAAACCGTGTTTCGATACCCATAGTGGGCAGAGCACAGATAGCCCATTGTGAAGCTTTGTGCTTAACTACAAACAAACAGACATTATCAATGTTTAAAATGACAAAAAAATTACCTTTCTTTCATCGGACGAATAGATGAGTGTATGTATGTGTATTTTCTCATAGCAAAGCCAGTTCTGGCTAGCTGTTGTGTCTACCGAGAGGAATCCAACCCTTGATTTTATCGTTGTAAATCCGTCAACTTATTGCTGTCCCACCGATGAACACAATAGAGGAAAAAAAACGAAACTCGAAAATATTATTTAGAATATTTACACTGGAAAGCAGTAGTTTCTTTAACATAGTAACCAACTGGAGTAAATGAAAAATAATAATAAGTCAAAGCACGAATTCTCCCCCTTCCCCCGAAAATTATGCAGGATTACAAGGCTAAAAATCTGGTTTCGATACTCACTAATGATATAATTTTGTAGACATGCTACAGCTTTGGAATAAAAGAATTAGAAAAAAAATGTTTCTGTCAGGTAATCACATTTTACTGTTACATTCTTCGAAAAATTCCTGTTGACATGTTAGTTCTATTTTGAAAATTATACATCAACACATATATATATACATTTCTACTATATAATATTTTTTCCGATTATTTTAAAAATTCAAATTTTGCTACTAGTATATTAACATCTGGGTGTGAACTTCAACAGCCAACCATATTATGACGTCTAAATGGAATTAAGTAGCATTAATCACCTTTGTTTCTAACTAAAGCACAAGTACTGCCAAAAGGATAAATGTTATTTATGTTTGCGAAAGGCCTTTGATGGCCTGGTGGCTAGGGATTGTAATCCATCTCCAAACATCTCTTTCATCTATGGGGCGGTATAATCTGATGGCAAATCCTATTATTCTTTGGTAAAGAGTAACCCAAGAATTGATGGTGGGTGGTATTGACTAGCTGCCTTCCTTGTAGTCTGTCATTTCAAAATTAAGACGGCTATCACAGATAGCCCTTGAGTAGCTTTTCGCGAAATTCGAAAAAATAACTAAACAATTTTTGTGAAAAACAGCAACAAACACACACAAAAAGAAGAATCTAATAAATCAGGTAAGGACTGGCAAGTGGATATGTTCGAAGCAAGTACAATATAAATAACGAACACTTCTCAAGTTGAATTAGGCAATAGAATATTTTATTCACCCAAATTACTGTGGTTAAAGTGCTTATTTAAAAAATGAGAACAAGCCCCCTGCTTAAAACGAACACTCCTTAAAAAGCGAGTATCCGCTTACTTAAGTCACTGCGAAAACCGCACTAAAAGAAGTGCTCATTGAATGCAGTAAAATAGTATAAATAAACGAGTAAACATGTTTATTTGATCAAATTTTTGAGGGCTTATCTAGGAAAATAAAACCTGTTTAGTTCAACTTTTGAACTTCTGCTACACTCTAGATCTCTTTGAAAAACAGCCTTTCTTTCTATATTTCATGAAAAAAAGAGCAGAAATTTGTCTGCAAACACGAGAAAATTGCCAATCAATGGCTAGTTTATCCATACAGATTGAGAAGATTAACAATTTCTAATTATCTGACAAAACAGAAAATCACTATCTCACATTTAAAAAATAGAAATTTAATAATACCATTTGTACAGCTATTTGTTTGTTTGGTTTGTTATGAAAATCGCGCAAAACTACACGAAGGCTATCTGCGCTAGTCGTCCCTAATTTAGCAGTGTAAGACTAGAGGGAAGGCAGCTCGTCATCACCACCCACTGCCAACTCTTGGACTACTCTTTTACCAACAAATAGTGGGATTGACTGTCACATTATAACGTCCCCACGATTGAAAGGAGGAGCATGTTTGGTATGACAGGGATTCGAACCCGCGACCCGCAGATTGTGTTATACAGCAATAGTTTTACAATCATATGTACGCACTATTCCCTAAAAAAAATAGTTGACTTTTACCATAATTTCTCAATCAAAGAAATAAAATTGACAATGTTTTTTTTTAAGTCAATTATAGATTTATAAACCTAAC
>NW_013665628.1:225114-237356 GCF_000517525.1 Limulus polyphemus
AAGCTCCAAGTCGGACTGGCCACATCATCAGGAGAAATTCTATAGTTAATGACGGTTTGGTTTGAGGATTCAAAAAATTAATCAATTCGTGGGTATAACCGTCACTAGTAAGGTGATACGGCCACTCTCAAACTTTATGTCTCTTTGACTACCAATAACTCCCGAATAAATTACGTTACCGTTATATACGTTGCATATTTGGATACTGCAAACCCTGGAAATTTCAACGGATTGTGCAAAAACCTCCAAAAGTTAGTTAACGTAACGTTTTGTGCTTTGTCCACCCAAAACCACTAATTCGCCTCTGGGTGAGGGAGAGATCCTGGGTTAACATAGAGCAGCACATAGATTTTTTTGTTTCTTATTAGGCATTAAACTACACGATGAGCTATCTGTGCTGTGCCTACCATGGATATCGAAACCCGATTTTTAGTGTTATAAGTTTGCAGGTTTACTGCTGAGCCACTGGTGAGCTACGTTTCACATGCTCGAGGCTATGCCTACACGCTTATCGCTTTTTGTAATTTCTTTCGTTAATGTTCGTAGTTTTAGTTCATGTAAATGTATCAAGTGTTATTAGAACGTCCCCTAGTGTGTCAGCGGTAAGTTTCTAGAATTATAGCCTTTAAAAAAAGGCTGGAAAGAGCGCTTATGGCCAATTGTGTAGCCTTGCACTAAAACCCAACCACAACAACATTACTGAAATTAAACATAAATATCAAGACTGCTGTGAAATTGATCCCAATTAAATTTATATATTAAAAACTAATTATGTAAAACATTACATTAAAGGGGATTATTCTCAATTTGCTAGACACTGAATTGCTTCATTTTAGGATAAGAATCCAATGAAAGAAAAATTGTTCCACTTCCAAAGTAGACTATGTTCAAATATACATATTCTGGATATTAATACTTTTTATATCTTTCAGGGCCCAAAGGTGAAAAAGGTCGAAGAGGTCGACGAGGCAAACATGGAAAACCAGGGCCAATAGGACCAGCAGGTCCTATGGTAAGTTAACAATGTAAAATGTTGAAGTAGATAAAGTGAACGAAATATCTTCAGAGGTATGTCTGTGAACGATAAGAATACTGTTTTGTAAATATATATATATATATTTACCCAGGGTTTTTTTATATGGCTTAGCTTATATCAAAATTTCAAATGAAAATTTCTTAATCGTTCAAAGAAACATTTTCTGTGTAAAATATAGCGACTAATGTCTTTATAAGGACCATACCATAGACATTCTTAAAATACTCTATTTTTCAAAAATTATGTAAATAAGACTGACCATATGATGCATCAAATTATTGTCTGAACCCTATAAATGAAGAAAGTTAGTCAGGCTGTGTCTCATTCGACCAATTTCTTGATAGTGATTACGTTTAGACGAATATTAATTAAACTATGCAGAAATTGTCATATAAGAGCTACCAACAAGTCTGAAAATCCTCTATCTTAGATCAGAACTGACAATGTAGTAAAATACGTGAAGACTACGTGAGACTGAAAAGGACGCACGAAACTAGTTTCTCTGATATCAGACTTCTGAGAGTTTTCTCTGTTTACTGTGTTTTTTTCCTTGACTTCAAGAAAATTTGATACTGCGTAATCTGTATGCTAAAACAAAAGTCATTCATCCCTTCAATATTATACAAACTTAAGATATTTTAATATAAAATAATCAGTCAAATGTCATCCATATTTCACTTACTTTTGACAATGTCATTTCCTTCCTCTTTCTTTATTCAGGGATCTGTTGGACCTCCTGGAAAACCTGGATTTCCGGTAATTGTTAGGGATGCCCATTTCTTAAGCTTCAGTGATTATGAATACTCGCATATAAGAAACTTATTAGTTACTTTTCATAAACGAGTCGTGCTTTGTATGTAGATATTTGGATTATGATAGCCGATTCAAGATGCATAGAAATATATTTAGCGTTCTTGTTGGAATATTTTAGCCTATAATTCATAGATTATACGCTAGAAAGGGATTGAAAATAAACGTATTAAGTTTTGAATATTCAGTTCGGAGCAATAAAAATATTATCATTAAAATAAATTATTAGCCTGTAAGCTTTATAATTCCAATAGTGGAGATAGGTATTTGAGATACAGTTGTGGCTCATTTGTTGTATCTTAAGCGCTTGCTCTCACAAAATGATTAGATCTATAAGAACAGTAATGTACAACGAATTGTAGTACATATCGTTAAGACTGAAAGTTGCATCGTTGCTTTTTATATTTATGAGAAAACTTGGCTGTTGATAGGAAAATACGGATATTTTCTTTATTTCAGATTTGTTTTTTTTTTCTTTTTTTACAGGGTGCAATTGGAATAGAGGGACCAAAGGGTGAAAAAGTAAGAATTATAAGATTGGATATTTATATCAAAAAGGTAGAATTTCAAGGTATTATTGATTCAAGTGCACATAATACATTTTTTATAAGGTACGTATACTTTGGAATTAAGTCTTTGTCGACTAAACATTTCAAACGTAGTCATTCTTTCAAATATTAAACCCTTAGGTTGTTTCTCGTATTGTTTGATAACGTACAATTAGTTGCATGACTGAATTATACCAACTTGACAGAAGGGTTTAAAATTGTACTGAAATTAGAAAAAACATATACCAATTTTGTTGTTTTCTAAAGAAAGATATGTTGTACATATGTTTTTAAACTTTATCCTAAATATTTTGCATGAACCTGCGCTACTGGCGTATTTTATTATCAAAATCAAAGTTTATTTTGTTCTCTTTCTTCATATACTAGTATTCTATACAGTTATTTGAGCAACATGTTTTTACTTAATTAGATTGCTATATATTTGTAGAATCATAATCAACATTCAACTGAGTTAATTTGGGCCTTTCACTACGTTAAAAAATTCATCTCATGAAAGTATGAATCAATATCATTCATTTCCGTAAACAGTTAGGCCTAGATTAAAAGGGCGAAAACGCGCAACGCTTTTGAATTTGGTAAAAGCTCAGAATAATTCAGTTAACTATAAAACTAAAATCTTGCTAAACTCTTTTGGAACCATATCACGTTACATATTATTATAAAACTCTGGGCTTAATTTTTTGTATTTTTTTTAAAATTTACCTACAACATATTTGTTTGGTTCCAGTAAACTGTGAACGGATATTTACACTAAAAAAACAGTTTACTCATATTTATGGTTTATTTATGTTTGCATGATTTGTCTTTTATAATGCATGGTGTTCTGAGTAGGGCCCAATAGGGCTTCCTGGATGGCCTGGTCGTAATAGAAAAAGGTTAGTATGCTCAAACTGCATAAATCATACTATTATTATACTAATACTATTAGAAAATATATTCAAATTCAACAAAGGCGAGTTGCTTTTTACGTATTTAAGGATTTACATTCATTATTTAAAGTTGACTCTTCATAAATGTAATTCTCTTCATTTTGCGTTTCATAAATTTTACTTTTTTTTTTTACTTAATTAAGCAACACGGAATTTGAATTTTTGTTTTTGTAATGGACCATTTTCTAATGTCAAAAACAGAGTGCTTGAATGTGATACAAATAATGTAGTCATACAAATATATTTACCAATATAAGCATTATTTATATACATATATTTATCAAGTCAAATTTGTTTCCAATCGATTTTCATTTCTTTTTGCTTTTAACACGAGGGAAGTTTGGTTCGATGGACTATTTTCAACTACAATCCTTAGAATTATCTTATACGCAGAGTATAAAGGCATTAAATTATAAACGTTTAAAACTTCCATCAATATGTTAACGATACTATATTTCTAATGTTCGTTATTTGTTTTCAGGGTATTAAAGGTGAAAAAGGAAATAAGGTAAGATATCAACTACTTAGGTCAATATAGCCAAACTGAAGAAACTGTATATTACTACGTGCCATCAGAACTTCATTAGTTTAAAAGGTATATCATGGAAAACATTTATTGTAGGAAGTGGGTTTTCCTTAGTGGTGTATTTTGAAGAAACTAAAACAATCATAACATTACAGCTCATTTTTATGTTTAAAGATGTTTCCACGAAACGCTAAAGTCGTTTCAATGATAGGTGTAAAATCTTGGATAGAGATTTAAAGTTTTAGTAAAATATAGATTGTTTTCAATCTATTAACTATGTTGGTCTTGGTCTTGAATTTGCTTGCATAAAGTTAAGAGAAATGCTTATAAAATGTATGATTTTTATTTATTTTTCAGGGAAGTAGTGGACTTGATGTACAAGTAACATCGGTGAGTTTCATTTGTTTGTTTGTTTTCACCTTTTCCATTTAATTCAGATTTATTTGCTTATAAATTATTATATTTTAAATAAAAACTTACAAACTGTAAGATGAAAGCATGATTTAAATTTTTTATTGCTTTCTGAGTTATTTGTTGAGATATAAATTATTTAATATTTGTTGAGATATAATTTATTCAATCATAAATGTTTTCTCCAGATTAAAATGTAAGTTACAAGTCAAAATAACTTTAGTGAAATAAATATTACAAATAACACCATTCTCCATTTCACAGTATCTTGCTTACAAAAAAAAGGCTGTTTCCTACTATTCAGTTTCTTTTATCAGATATTGTTCACTTCACTACGTTAAAACATTTTCTCCTGTCTGTGATTGTCATATATGTAAATTAATTGTCTATTTAGATACACAAATATTTACCTTAAGCTTTATGCAAGGATTAATATGTTTTCTATAATTCCTCTAAAAATGTTTTTGTACAAAACTGCCCCCCCCCCAGGTGGGACAGCGGTAAATCTTTGGATTTACAACTCTAAAACTAGGATTTCAATCCCCCTCGGTGGACACAGCAAATAGCCCGATGTGGCTTTGCTACAAGAAAACACACACAAACGTTGTACAAAACTAAATTTTGGAAATTATGCACAACAAAATTATTATCATATTTTTATCAAGCATGTTTTAACAAATTCTCAAATGGGAAGTATTATTAAAGTTCTTTTTCGCTACATTAGTTATTTCCAATGCTGGAATTACGGAGCATGACGAGACTCTTTCTAATGATATACACGGTGGACCACAGCGAACATACCCCCCGAATAAACGAAAACGAAACTATGAGTAACACAAAAAAAAAAACCTTTATTCATAATTCAACTGTTTTTGTATCGTGGATTTCTGATATCATTCTATTGTAGACCGCTTTTGACACCACTTTATTTTGGGTCAACATTGCTATGATTGTAATATGCTCGCAAGTCTCTTTCCTTTGAACTTTTTTCTAAAGTTCTGCTTATTTCTTTCTATAATTGACACACATCAAATTTAAACATAACAAATTTTCTTTTTATTATTATGTCAATAACACAAGTAATTTAGATTTAGAACAAGTTTTGCTTTTTCCTTCTCTTCTCTCTCTCTCTCCATTTATTTGTCCTCTCTCACATCTCTCAGTCTCTCTCTCTCTTTTTCGTTGATCGCATTGTCTTTTATATCTTTCTCCAAACTACGCCAAACACACCTGTTTTTCCTTATATCGTATATCATGTCTCTGGTTGAGTTAGTACTATTATTCGTGGACAATCTTAAATGTTTGTCAGAATAATCGTAAATGACAAACTTCTTCCATCTATGAACGTGTGTCTTAACCATACTAGTCAGGGAATGTAGTTTATCTCTGAAGATATTTTTGCCTATTATAAGTAACTGCTAGCCATATAAGTAGATAAGTTGAAATATTTCTTGGAGGGAATACCTGTTTTTTATAGAACAGTAACATTAGGTGCTATTAATATTTCTCTTGATTAAATTTATAACATTATTAATCAATAAACATCTGCCGAAATTGTGGCATTGAACACAAAATAAAATTTAGTCAAAAATTACTACCATCTATCTATATACATAGGATACATAGGAGGTTAGTTTCAACTTTCATTCGGGACACTACTGCCATCTGTGAGTGAAGATGGGAGATATATTTATTAGGATAAACAAAAGAAAAAGAACTGTCTTGAGCTATAGCAGTAGCAGTCAATATGAGTGTGATCAGCTAATGATAATAAAATTCTGTGAACAAATGGGAACGAATCCGAAATGATAAGCAGTAGTATTAAACGTAAATCTCTTCTTTCTGTCGATAAGAAAAAACAAAAATATTGGCTAGAATAAGAATGTACTTTCCATTTCTGTTTCACTTCCTTCGTGTTGACGTAATTTGTTATCTTCTGGCACGTTCAGTCATCACACGATGGCAAAAGTGTATGACTCTTCTTTCACAGGTGATTTTTAAGCGATGTCATTCTTTTTTGTGGGGGTGAATTAATTTTGGTGATCCGAAGACAAGTCTAGTTGTATTTTCAGTATCTTCCTAATTTTATGGCCTTCTGCAAGTATGTTTCGTATCTGTTACGCTTTCCACTCCATTGTTTCCAATTTCTCTTACACTTATTTAGCCACTGTTGTAATTTGCTGACAGAGTGACCTTTTTGTTATTAACAAATAAACTATGAGGTTGGGTCTCTGCATCTAAAGATAAAAGTCCCTCTGTGTGTAAACACTTTATAGAATCGTGTTCTTTTGAATCTTTAGTGTGAAGGCTTAACCTGTCTATACAAAGATGATTCCTTTCACTGAGAAGATACCACTACCACACCCAGTCAACAGTTTTTTTAGTATATTTTAAAAGTACCGTCAATTTTTCCTCGTCTACTTTCTCATCTTTGTATTCCTCCTTATAAATCGTTGATTGTTGTTAAAACATATCTTTAGGAAAGTTCACAAAATAAAAAATATGATTCAACAAGTCACATTTACAAAGAATGGAAAGAAGCATCCTCGATAAGTGCTTAATTTTTTTACAGTTTATGAATCTGATAATTAAGCTTACGTTTTATGTTACTTTATAACGTTACCATACCAACAAAATGTATGTATCTCTCCTAATTTAAAATAGTCTAAATTTGTTTGCTAACAGAAAATGAAAGGCTTGACTGGAGACCATTCTGATATCATGATTAACCAGGATGTTCTATTAATAAAGGTCAGTTAAATATCTTCTACTGAATTTTTAATTTGTTGTTAAAATACAGTATTTGATATGTACTAAAGTATTGAACAGTCTGTTTCTTCAACTTGATATGGCCCTCTTATGGCTCAACGGTAAGTCGGAGGGCTTATAATGTTAAAAATTGAGTTTCGATACCCGCGGTGGGCAGAGTATAGATAGCCCAATATGTTATTTTGCACTTAGAAACAAACAAACAAAATTTACTATGTCTGTGAAAATAGGTAACAAAATTATAAGAAACAGTTTTTATGAATTGTTCAGCAAATATTGACTAGACTATGGTGAAATTTAAATTGTACTAAATTTTAGAATTTTCTTGAATCATAAGTACCAGTTGAAACAGTTCACAGGTTTTCACATGTTTGTTTGTTTGTGTACTTTTTGTTCCATATGACAATCATTTTACTCTAAGTATTGTTATATAATTTATATTAAAGTGTTACTAACTTTTCTTGGTTGTACACAGGTTTATTTATGTTGCTGTTTCTTGTCACATACAAAATATAGAGCGTATAAAATGTGATATGGTTTTTTTTTCCATTCAAACCATTTACTTCTTATGCCATCATTAGTAAGATAATTCAGTTCTTCTGTTCTAATAGCGATAACTTTGTTGGTAGTTTCTTCAATCTATTGGAGTTAAATGTTTAATATGATGTTGTATGTGATTACAAACGTACTATTTAATTACAGCCCTTTAATACTGGAATGTTGTATCATCTTTCTTGGGAGTATGATAATGGAGTAACTGGTCCATTTTAAAAGATTTTTGCTCAAACATTGAAATTAATTACTTAGAAAGTAGTCCGAGTCCTACAGTCATCTTGGAATGATAATATTAGTGTTTTGAAACAAAGAGACACAAGTCGACATTATATAGTATCGGTATTTCTTCAACAGTGCGCTCTTTTTAGAAAAACAAAACTTCATTTTAAAAGCTTTTATTTCTGCCGGATTGTATGATTTATTAACCATTCTTAAATCATCTGTAATATCCGGCATTCTGAAAACAATAGTTTACTTTGTTCTAAAACGTAAAACCAAACGGAAATATTTCTCAGTTAATTAAATTTGATTTCCCAGAACTCTGCTTACGTGATGAAAAATTAGTAGTTGGATAGCATAAAATAATATGTAAATATCTTGGATTATTATTATTTGTTATATATTCTGACACTTGGCATATCAATGATTGTTTTCACCCCAGGGTGAGCCAGGTGAGCCTGGGCCAGCTGGTCCACCAGGACCTCCGGGCCCAACTGGTCTGCCTGGTTTTGATGGCCAGATTGGAATGCCTGGTGAACAAGTAAGTAAAATTAAATGGACTTACTATGTTATGATTTTTTGTATGTAATTATCTCTTATCAAGTTTCGTTTTTTTTATTATTATACTTAAAATCAAAAATGCAAGAACGTTTTATTTATGTAAAAACTGGACTTCCAAATACACCTTCAGCTAAAATACTCAAACGATTAGAATTTAAAAACGTTCATTTTTTGAGTATTCTAAGTAGTTCTACACAAATTTCTTGAATTTTAACTTTACATCTTCAGCTGTTTGCCTGCGATAAAGATGTTGATGGAAACTGATGTTCCAGTTATAACTACCTGAAAATATTTTGTAAACCATCACGTTAAACCTCATTATTGTTTTTCTCTTTACTTTAATTGTTTTTATTGTATTATTTATCGTAGTTGTTCAATTGTATCTTACTCCTTTGATGTTTTACCAGATTGGGTGTGGAGTAAATGCTAAATAAATTTTATTTCTTTCCTCTGTCTGGAAAGCATATATACTTTGAAACTTTTCAGCTATTAAATTTTGCTTTCTCCACCAAGAGTTTCCTCGAACTTCCAGGAAAATTATTTTATAAACTTGGAGGATTTTCAAAAAATAAAAAAATGATCCTTAAGCTCGGAACTGATAGACTTCAAGTAAAATCTGTTTCAAGCTTCAATAACTTTGAACTTCATATTGGCCATTGTTTTTGGTTTGAAAAATATTAATATTAAAGCTCAGACGTTGAAAATAGAAAAAACGCTTTTATCACATGTGGAATTATCTTATGTTCTCTGCCCAAAATAGCAGTGTTGTTTTTTATAGCTACATCTACGCTACTTTAATATCTCATAATCAATAAAATAATACAAATGTTTTACTCCTTAGTCCAAAATGTCTTTATATATAGAGATAGATTCCATCATTTTTTCAACAAAGACGAATGTACATTCATCGTACAAAGCTTTGTATAGTAATTATTTAATTTTTAAGATCACGTGTATATCATCCCTATACCCATTTACATTTTCATTATACCTAATGATTATATTTTATGCGTTTTAGTCTGAATATTACAGACACTATTAACAGAGCAGTGAAATAAAGAGACATTACTCTGTATATCAAATTTTCCTAATACCTAATTATTATTAAGATTTTGGTTTATCATACGGAAAATGATACTCTCAACACCACAATAGTATAACACTTGAAATTCTTAATGTGTTTTGTAACATTTGAGTCACCAGAGAAAGGGATTTGGATTAATGTGATTATTTCTTTCTTAACTGTACCAGCACACTTTTTAAGTACAAAGTTATAATTCTAAACTGTATATTTTTAGGGACCAATGGGTGAACCAGGACCCTCTGGCCCCCCTGGACCTGTGGTAAGTTGTTGATAACAAAAGAAAATAAATGCAAGAGTAAATTTTAATACATTTAAAATCATTTCTTTTTAATATTACCCTTGAACTTTCTGAGTACTTGACATCCTAAACCACACATGAATATTGATAGATCAGAATATTTTTACTGTTAATTACGCCTGGGTTTGGCTTAATAGTTAGCATGCTTAGCTATGGATTGAAAGATTCTAGGTCCGATCCGCGATATTTCACCGAACACGTTCTACACTTTCAGCTTACTCATTATATTTGTGACAGTCAGTCCTGCTATTTGGTCAATAGCATCTGCCACCACGTAGGTGGCAGATGCTACTGACTAGTTGTCCTCCCTTTTGACAGTAATTCTAAATTAGGAACACTATGCCTGAATATTTAACTCATGTATCGCATAAGGTGTCGGTCAAGCTTAAAATACCGAATACCTGTTTATCACGTATATACTGATAAGATTTTTTGGCAATGTTAACATACTATTTTTACATGCATTTACAATAATAAGTATTCTTAACATTGTAGGTAAATTAATATTTCTCTCAAAACTTTTAGGGGCCAGTGGGCAAAGATGGTCTTCAGGGTCCTAAGGTAAGTAAATAAATATTAGTTTTCTTAAAATGTTTGTTTGTAATTAAGCAAAAAGCTACACAATGGGCTATCTGTGCCATTGGGGGGGGGGGGGGCTTCTTAAAATGTAAATAAAAAGTTCTCGCTATTGTTAGAGATAAAGTAATATGTTAAAAACAATGCCCATCGAGGTCACATCCATAATATATTTTTGTTTGTAATGCAAAGAGAAGTTTAATAATTGTTAAAATACTGGAAAATTTCCTAAAAATAATGACTGTTTTTACCTCAGAATACAGAAAAATTACATATTGGTCCCCGTACCATTATTGCACAATTCTCCATTTAATTTTTTTCACCATTCCTTCTTTCATATCAATAACATTTTTATACTGAAGAGTTTGCTTTAAGATATCTGACTTCAGTATTCTTATTATTTTTACTGTCTTTGTTTTACGAAAGTAAAAATTAATAGAAAATCCAATCAAACTGCAACTTAAATGAAAACAAAACCTGTTAATTTGAATGTACTAGTAAAATACGCCACATTGTAAACTTTCTTAGTTTTACTGAAAGGTTATGAAAACGATACATTTAATTACTTCTAACTAAAATATGTGAAAACATCAAAAACATGTACAAAAATATCCATATAAATAATAAACTTGCGTTTGTCTGTCCGGAACTTTTCTCGCAAATTTCTAGATAAAATGCTACAAATCTCATATCACTAGAAAGGGCTTTATCCAACGAGCCCAGATTGTATATTGACTTTTCCATTCAGAATTATCTTACCTGTTTTTTTGCTTAGTCAAACTTTTTAATGCAACGAGTATGGTGCACCATGGTACAATGTCGTTGTGATCATGTAACGACTGGCTTCGATTTCAACTTAGGTTTTTATTTGCAAAGTATTTCACACAAACAACACCTAATCCGCTTGTAATTTCATTAAAAAATTAACATTGCACTACATACAATTTGTATGGGTTTTCTCGACTTATTTAGGTCTAAAATACACATGCGCAGCACGTTCGAAACCATATGCTTATCACTTTGCGAACACGCATTCAGGCGTTTCTATATATTCAGCTAAGTTTGCCTTCATTACAACTTAGCAGTGATTTAGCTCCGGTTCGTTTCATAGACTGCTATAAACACCTTTTTTTTCAGTACGGGTTTTATTCTTCGTTTTTGTTTCAACTCGTAAAACCTTGTCATACACTGAATGGTTATAACTGTTTCATACTCTGTACACTATCGTAAATACCATAACTATACCTTATTGTTTACTTGTAGTTTTATTAAATAACGTTACGTCCACGTGAGTTTGTTTGTCTGACTGCATAATTTATTTTTTTCAAATAAACCAGGATTTATCGATCTAACATATAATGCCTGCAGGAAAGCGCAGCTTAAATGCCGTGCGTGAAAATGATAAAATAAGGAAATTTGAAGCGAAGGGCAAGAAAACTACTGCAAATGTTTTGTGGGTTGCGGTTAATTATCTACATATTTTTCTAGCATTGAATCAGTGAATTTGAATATTATTTGTTGCTTTATATTAATATGTTATTTTTTGAACACCGTAGTTTACGTTTCTTATTAGCTCTATATGAACTAACGCCTGAAATAAACTGAGAATTATTAGTCCGAATTGGAATATTTTATTAGAGCCTAAGCCAGTGAAACCATTTTAATATTGTAATGCTGGTTCGTTTACTTGCTCATATAACAAACGCTCAAATTCAGTCTTTGATACTGAATGTTTAAACGTTAATAAGCGTTAATTACATTAGTAGAATTAGAGAACAGTTAACCGAGGGATTTTAAAAACTTAAGTTATGTCGCAGTGATCCGATATCCGGATGAATTATAACCTCCCGACTTCTTTTACAACATATACAACATAGAGTTTGTTTGTTTGTTTGTTTG
>NW_013665628.1:237843-256168 GCF_000517525.1 Limulus polyphemus
TGCGGATTCGAACCCGCGACCCTCAGATTGTGAGTCGAGCGCCTTATCCACCTGGCCATGCCGGGCCCTACAACATAGAGAGCAATTTAAAGAGACGTTTATAAGTCTTAGTTAGCCTATACAACAGCTTTTCTTTAGTTCTATGCTATTGAAGCCTATTAGTTTTAGCCAAAGCCTCCAGGGCTGGGTGTACATTTCAGGTGCGAATCCCTTAGTTTATACAGTGACCAAGTTCAAGAGTTCGTGAATGTTATCTTCCATAACGTTGAGCGCAAGGGTCACCAGACCTTTAAGGAATTCCTGCAAGAAGGCAAAGTTTATGAACGTCCACTGTTACGGTAAATATCACAAACTAACATTCCGCTTCTACTCTACTTTTCTCAACGTAATGAAAGAACTTAAGATTTTCACAATCGTTCTCTGTACTTCTTTGGGTCTTTCACTCATGGTTATTTATAGCTAAAACATATAGTTTTTATTTTAATTTATGAGTAATTAACTCTTCCCATGTGATCTTAAAATACGAAATTAATTCAACCCTTAATATATTCATATAAGAAATTGATTCCTCTTTTTGTCAATCATACAGGTCTGCCTGATGTTCTAAAAGTTATGATTCCATCTTATCAAATCATCTAAGCTTACAGAAACTTTTGTCGTTAAATGGACAGTTCAAGTATAGGAGTTAACAACACTATATTGAAATAAGTTGGGCGTGATCTAGTGGTTAGCTTGCCGAACTATCAGTCCGAGGGCTCATGGCTTGTGTCCCGTATCCGCAAGATCTGGCTCCGCACTTTCAGGTCCTGGGCGCTATAGAATTGACGATTAAATCCCAATATTCGATTAGAGTGGCCCAAGGGTTTACGATGGGCGCTGTTGATTAATGCCGTCACTCTAGCCTATCACTTCAAAAAAAAGGGGCGGCTAGCGCTTGTAGTTCTTGTGTAGCTCTGCACAAATATTCAAAGCAAATAAACAATCATATTTAAAGTACGTTACTGAATATTCGAATAACACTGAAGTTAACATCAAATATTACAATAAAATACACTTTTTGTCACATCTTTGTTGATATTATTTCATCGAAATATTAAAACATTTTTGTCACTCCCTACGGTTAATGGTGATTTTTCTAAGTGTCTGTCCCAAGGGCTGTTCGTTATTTTTTAAGAAACATCTGTCTTTCTAGTAAATAACCATAAATGTCTAGACATTGCGTGATGGTAAAGTTGAAACACTAATGTTTTTCGTGCCACTCAATTTCGCTGTCCATTTAGGCATTAATTAATGACTTTAGTTTTATGCCTATTTTGGTAAAAACTTTGTTAACTGATATATTTGGCATCTTTACTACAAGAAAGAACTTAGTATTACATGTGGCATGTCAACGGTAAGAAAATTTTATGTAGATCGGAATGTTTGCGAGCAGGAAAATGGTTATGGACAACCGGTTTTAAAACCAGAATCTTGTATTCCATTTTCACTGTATATATAATTTAACGGACTGAAAGAATTTAGAGTTGTTAAATATTTTTTTTACATAAAATACTATTTGGTGTGTGAAAATACGAGCTAATCAGTTCAACTAAGATTGTTCGGTTGTACAAAATGTGTTGTAATTGAGCTGGGAGTATCGTTAAATATGCAGGACGTAAAGATTGAAGGTGATATTTACGTTTTGATATGTTATGTACTATCAAATATCTTGTGTGAAAAGTTCTAAAAATGTTAGGGTTAATAAAAATTACAAATTATTTACTCTAGTTACGTACTGACAGTTTAAATATAACAATGTTTGAGGACACCATAGTTGTTACACTTGTACAAATACGTACATGTTTTCTTGTTTACACGTTTTTTTTTCCAATAGAAACTATGATAGTATCGTGAATGTTATTAGAATCTTTTATTTCCAATAACAGTTATCATGATGGTATTTTCTTTTCAAAACTCTAAAATAACTTAGTTTTGTTTCATCTTTAACTCCGCCTTCAATCTAACTTTTAAATAATGAAAAAAGTTGTTCTGCAACAACGTAGAGCATACAAGTTAATCTAAGTGAGCAACCTATTTGAGACCTGAGTGTTCGTAACGCATACTGAAGAAGTTTTGACATCTTTAAACAACTACAGTCGGTTATATTTCAGAAATTTAAAGTTGTTTTAGTTTAGTTTCTTAACGTTTCACCTAGAGAACAAAACTGCTGTATTCTAGCAAAGCCGAACTTACAACTAGTTTCGCTAATAAAGCCTACATAAGAATACAAACGTAACTCGAAGAACACGTACAAATGTGTTCACTTAACACTGATAAACATATGGGAAAGAAGTAATAGAATACCACATACTTAAGTTCAAAACATATTCACTGACAATTCTGAAAGATTTCGGTTGGAAATCAATGCATGATAAGTAAATGTACATTTGTTCTTTAAAGTTGTCTACGTATGTGTATTTAGACAACTTTCCTGGGACGTGTAGCTATATTGAAGATTACAGTTCTCAGAAATATGTAGTATGCATGGAATATTCTACTGAAACAAAACTTTTTGTAGTCGTTATTCTATATGTTTTCCTGCTCTAGGAAATAAGAGTAAGGGATTTATAGTTTTAGCTACTTAGCCTGTAAGTAAGGATTTGAAATTGGAGTGAAAACTAAATAAATCCTTAAAACCATCGAAAATGACAGTTTCTTGTCAAAAAACGTTATGTCTCAACTCAAACATAACACCTGAATTTTGTAGACTGCCCAAAGATCGCAAGTAAAATATGTATTCTTAATCCCTGCCATTTCTCCTAATGAAATCTCAGTTCTCTTTATTTGGATGATGCATCTGCATATCCATCCTTATCCTCAATTAAAGAAATAAAGATAATTTTAAACTTTATTTTAAAATATTCTGATACATGAGATCTTTATTTTTTATCCTTAATTACATTGTGTGGTGTCAAATAATTAGTTCAGTCTTAACTCAAATATATTATCATCAACAAGTAAGGATTTGAAATTGAAGTGAAAACTAAATAAATCCTTAAAACCATCGAAGAAAAAGTTTTGTTATTCTAGTCTGAACAAACTGAAATGTCATCTGAAATGTGGCGTAGGTTCATAGACAACAGCTTCGGCATTTAGTATCATGGGATTGAAAACTTACTCTTTTTTCGTGTATTCCTCAACAACAAACATCACACTCACCTTAGAGTACTCACAAAACATAAAATTATCATCTTTCTTGAATACACTAGTTTCAATTGAATCAATTATTATCACTTTTCTGTCTATTGCAAAAGACTTGTGTTAGTCCAATGTTGTCAAATTTTAAAACAAATTATCCTAAGAATTTTAAAGGGCACATTTTTAGTGAATGACATCGTATTAATTCTATATGTAACACTGAAAGGACTAGAAAACACGATAGAGAAGAACCTAAAGACTGTTATTATTGAAGATTTTATCAACAGTATTTTTAACATTAAAGAAAAGAATAAACAACCAGAACCCAAAAGTTAAAACATCACTCATACACGAACACAAGGTAAACTTGTTACGAGGAATATATTTCCTTTATCAGCAGAACTTATCTAAATTTATCTGGATATTTAAGTGTCCTGGAAAAACTCTTTAAAATACATTGATGAGATCTGAGTTTCAGAAAATTACGTCATCGAAAAACATTCGAAATATTTAGTAAAGAAGGGTGCTAATTCTACGTAGGAGAAATCGAAAGAGAACTGGATTGGAAAGTTTCAGGAGATGTAAGGACTATCCATTGATATAATACTGCTTCAGTTGATGAAGCAGAACATTACACAAAAACGTATGGAATCCCAGCTAAAAAAAGATATAATTTTGATAGAAATTTTCAAACACAGATCATCTCTTTTAGAGCGAAAATACACAAAATAATTTACAATATGAAAACTCCACCTGAAGATCGATCCCAAACGTGGCTGAGTTTTATAATCTTAAGCATAAGTCATAACTACACTTCCCGTGAAAATGTTACGCAGATATCATTTTTGCTTTTCGTACATTAATTTCCAACCGATATCTTTTAGACTTGTTAGTGAAGTATGATAAATTATAAAATATCTTTGAGCCTAAATGTGTGATAATTCATTATTTATTACCAATAATGCTATATTAAATAATACTGTTGTGTTACAATACTGTTTAAAGTACACCAGTGCACGAGTTTTTCAATTAACGTTTTTATTGTGAATTTCTTTTCGTCACCACATTCTGAATTTTAATGCAGAAAAAATGATGTAGGACCTAATCCAACCCTTGGTTTGTTATTTCAGCTACGTCAGACTAGTTTCGCTAATGTTTGTATTATTACGTAAATTTGATTAAGAAACCTCTTATAAACTGACCTTTGCTAAAACACAGTATCCTGATGAAACTATAATTACTAAGTGTTGAGAAAACTAAACTAAGTTTTATTTTACAAAGTATAGTCGTGTGTAGTTATATAAATAAGTGAGGAACATGAGCATAAGAATAGAAAGTAATATGTCATTGAAACAATTTCGGGGTGCAATATAATACACAATTATCCGTAAAAACGTCTGAGCGAAAGCAAAATTCAACACCTTGACATTATTCACATTCCATGATTTTATGCATGTGATGTAAACCTGAACTTAGATTCAGATTAGCTTCTAATTCACCACAACACATTTTGTCCAATGCAAAACAGTGATGTTTTGTGATGAGTAATACCAAGTTGCTTTATTTTGATTGATTTATTTATTAGATATCATCTATTGTTTGAGCTAAATCATAATTTTGGCTTTTGTTTTATCCCAAGCGTTTTTGGATGAATTCCACATACTTTACTGTGTTACATCAACCAAACTAATTACACTACAATGAGTATGGTCTAACTATACTTTTATGAGAAGTAACTCGTACGGTAAAAAAAAAGTGTAGTGAAGGATATTCCACACATTATCAAGTAGATTACACGAGATTGGAAAGTGTGTTACCTTTAAGGATGACAACGTGTGAAAAAGATGCGGAAGCAGCAGTTACACTGGATTACTTTGTCGTTTTAAGATGAGTATGAATTAAACTCTGGGAACGAGAGTGAACGGATGAAGGAGAGGAGAGTATTTTCTCATTTTTATTAATCGATGTTCTTTCTCATTCGCCACTGATGTAGCATGCTTTGAAGAACAAAGATATTTATTTACAACTAAAAAGAAGTAACTGCCTCAACTAATTAAACTCAGATAATTTTGCGAGGATAAAAAAAGGACCTGCAAGCTCTGGTTACTAGGTGCTCGCGTTGCAATCGCTCAGTCCAGCGTTCGCTGTTGTACTTGGCGTGCTTGTGTTTTTGGAAATGCTTCCCTTAGCAGAAAATAATGGGAAAATATAGGTCAGTTTGATGGCCATTTTAAAGAAGATTTTATACTTTTGACAATCAAACTTCGCAAGAGTCTTCAACACTGAGCTTGCCTCTTCACATTCAAACAACTAAGGAAAAGAATACTTGCACTAGATGTTGGACACATTCGGAGGTACTGAAAATTTTTAAAATGTCTGGAAAGCTTCACATAAATCTAGAATCAAAAAATAGACAAATCCGGTCAGTGAAATTTTGCAGACTTGTTTAGGGTAGAGCAAAAAGTGTCATTTCTAATTATACAAAATAGTAATATCGTGCATACTCGTATTTTATGCATAATAAGAAAACAATGGAAACAGAAAAGACTACAGAAGTTTTGTTTTGCTTTTTTATTTTTGCTACAAAATTACCGTTTTGTTTGATAATATTCAAAATACCTTATTTCAATAATATTGATTTATAAGGTCATGTAGAAGTTAGTTATAAATTGTTATTTCTCTTTGACTTGATATATAAATAACTTTGATTGTAAAAACAATCATTGATTACAAACTGACAGGTTTCAAGAAATTCCTCTTTGACTCTCTTTAAATTATTAAAAAATTTTGTAAAATATTCTTTACTTTAAGAATTACTTTAGCATTAAACTCTCTTAATTTTTTCCTTAATTTTTCACTTAATGTGGAAATGTAAAGTATCACCAAAATTTGTTGTTTGTCATTGTTTAGATCGTTCTGCACTTCTTCTCTCATCGCATATCGTTTGTCTGGAACTTTGTAAACGTTCTTGTTAATAGCTAGGCTAGATAAGTATTCCTTTGAAATATCAATCAAAGTCATTTTTTCATTCTTATTGTTTGACACAAAGCATCCACATCACTCTAGTTTTACAGTAGTTGGATGTTACGCTTTCTAATAGAGACGGCTGTCACCATGTGCTGGTTTTTTTGTATCTATTAGTTCTTAAACTGCTTTCTTTGGGTGTACTGTTTGGAGCAGCAATCAAAAAAGAGGAGGCTGTGATCTATTTAATGTATTTTGTAAATTCTATCCAACTTCTTTGGGGTTTCAAAGTGAACAAAACTTACTTAAATTTATTTTGTTACTTTTATCTATTTTCTCTGTTTTTTTAAAAAAGAGCACAAAACTTTTCTAGCCTGTTTTGACCATGTGTTCAGACACACAAACAGCATCTACAAATCTCAACTATAAATGATGTTCATGTTGTGATTTTTCTGCAGAAGACAATACTGCTTTTTCAGCAAGCTATGTTACGTATAAGTTAATGATTGAAAAAGTCTTTTGATGTTTAAGACTTCTTAAAATACATTAGTTTAGTTAGAAGTATCACAAAGCATGAATCTTTTGAAAGGTAAACAAAATATAATAATGCAATAAGAATTAAATTAAACATCTTCGATCAATTCTTCAAGGAAACATATCGCACATTTTATCAGTAATAATAAAAAAGTATTTCAAAATCCACTCAATAACCATTTATTGTAAGAAGAAGAAGAACAGATTTGAACAATACGAAACAAAACTTCAATAAATTTGAGGCAGGGAACAAGAATTCTAATACACAAAATTTAGTTTAGAGTCTGTTTTGTAAATAGATCAAGCCAAACAACCAGTTGAAGTAAGAATATAAAACCAGAAAAAAAGATATGTCAGTATTTCTGGTAAAATTAAGTCGTTTACAGCAGCTCTCTAGTGAGGACTTCGCTAGTGTATTTTGAGGGGAGTAGTTGGATGTAATAAGAGGTTCAGGCATCGATACTTAATACAAAATTAAGACAGTCATAATAATAGATCTCATTGTAGTAGCCGAAATCAAGTAGTTAAGTTTCAAAACATATGACTCATTAATTCTTCTTATTAAAACAACTTTTGATAAACTACAGCCCTAAACATCTTTGATACAATCCTATTATCATTTATTACGCTATATTACTTCGTAATCTGTGACTATTTTCCTGATAGAAATTGTTCCTGCATAAAATCATGTCCAACAAATATTTAATATTCAAAACTGGCTTATAAATCAGTGTTTGCAATATTTTTGAAAAATAAATCATTATTACTAATGTCCCTCCACTGTTGTACTTCTGTATATTGAATTTTGTCTCAAAATTGATTAATTAGAATTTTATCAGGTTAGAAAACACGTACTAGTGTGCATACAGTAATATCAAAATGGGCGATTAACGACAAAATGTACTTCATCTAACTGTATTATCAATTTTAAATGAGCTATTGGTTTGATTATATCAGTGTTTCCAAAATACTTCAACGTCTAAGCTTTAAACGAAACACAACACTACTTTTATATATAATACAGTTTGGTTTTTATCATATTTGATTGGTGTCTGGTAGATATATCCTTTCATTATAGCTAAATGTGTGAGATGAGATTCGCTCATTTTGTAAACTTTTATGGCTTTTTAAAGATATTTTGATTGTCCTTATAAACCCCAGTGTTATAAAAAAAATGGACTACTGGTAATTTTTAATATTCGTCTCTAATCAACTCGTACTGATAAATTTAAAAAATCCTGTATCCTATTATGTTCCCATGATTTATATATATGTAGTTGGGCTACAAATGAACCACTCATCCACCCGCTCCCCAGTGGCACAGCGGAATGTATACGGACTTAAAACACTAGAAACCGGGTTTCAATCCCCATGGTGGGCAGAGCAAAGATAGCCCATCATGTAGCTTTTGCTTAACTTCAAACAAATCCACCGATTTTATTTGTCTCCGAGCTATAGTTTGATAATTGAAAGTCACCAATATGTCGACGTTTCGAAAAATCTGTCTCTAATTACCACTTTTCTGGTATACTATCTTAATACTTTTTTCTTAATGCATAAGTTACTCTAAGAGAAAAGGTGAAAGCTTCATTAATAGATATTGAGCAAAACTTGGTTGAATTTTTGTTACTGCGTTTAGTATATAAAAACAAATTACGCATGTGTTCATTTTGTTTTTAGACTTGCATGCGTAGAAAATTTCAAGATACAATTTTAAAGACATAATGCAAATTTTGGTATATTTGTAATTAGGGTAAAGTTAATCAGAATAGGTAAGAAACTATGAAAAGGATAGTAATTTTAGGGTATACAATAAAATTTCATTAAGTTACAGTATATTTCTATCATTAAATTACTTCTTTTCTAGATAATTTTCGCTTAAATTATCCGTTCTGTAGAAATTTATTGTTTAAATCATAGTAATGAGATATAATACTTAAAGACCAAAATGTATAAAAATTAACGCATTAAATTAGCAAAGAAAGTTAGCAGTGATAAAACTTTGCATGGAAAATTAACATTTAAAAAGTACGACAACGAAATATAATACTTAAGAAAACATGATAAAAACTAATATCAAAATGTGATTTAAGAAGCTCAAACATGGTATAGAAACTAATATATTTAAAAAACATGTTTACAAAAACTTGTACTTGAAAAAAATGGCATAGAACAACAATTTAAATAACATTGTATAGTACCGAAATACCTTAAAACACATGATATACATAGGAACATATTATCTAAGAATATGACATAAAAATATATTCTTTAGCAATATTTTATAGAAAACATAGTATTCTTGAAATACTCTGTTTGTACATTATGTAAACCTTTATTTCGAGTAATAAATATTACCTTAAGCTGTTTAGATAGTGCAATTTTTGGGACAATATTATTTTCCTCTAACATCTTTAGTAGTGACCATTAATTTTTCTGTTAGTGGATGGCATAAGTGATTCACGTTCCAAACAATGTATCACGTTCCAAACAATGTATCATATTCTAAACTGTAATATTATGATGCTTCTCAGGAATAAAAGTATTACATTTTGAGGTGATGAAAAATAGATATTTTTTGGCTAATATAACATTATATGTATATGTGTGCCTTATTAGGGAGTAAAGGGTGACAAAGGTGAACAAGGCTTGACCACAATGTTGGATGGTAATAAACTTCCCACTGGGTTTATAGAAGGTCCACCAGGACCTCCTGGACCACCTGGACCTGCTGGGCCACAGGGAAGGAAGGTTAATAATGATTATTTTTCATCGTTACTTATTTTTTGTAAACGGATTGTGAACTGAAAAGAACAAGCTGTATTTTGAACAGAAAATTTTAAATACGTTTTTCGTACGTCAGCTCCATTTACATTATTTAAAATTAGATAAAAGCTCATTAATCCAAAATACCGAAGAATCAAATAAAATATGTTGATTTTGATGTAATAAGTAAACACTTTTATTCCTAACATTACGTAATCTTTAATCTAATACAGTGTAAAGTAGCATGGATAAAAGGGCTAGTTTCATCAGACTCCTTACATCTATTTTAATGCTGTATTACAATATGTAGTTTAGTAATAATCAGTATAAGAAATAAGTGGCCTACCAATGAGTTTAAATACAGAGGCTAGTTTACAAAGCATATACAAATTTCAATTGCTATAAATATAACAAGTCTTTCTGACGTACAGCCATCAAGGTGAAATCTTTAATATTAAGTGTGAGATTATAAGACATTACGCTTGCTTTTATTTGAAATAAACAAAGGATTCTGATGCCACACAAAATCTTGTTAATCTTCTGTATATATTATAAAATAGTAGCTGGTTTATTTCTTCAGTTTCTTAGAAGAAATTACTGTGGTGTGTTTTTCTATATAATAATAATTGGTTATTGTATTTTAGGGAGACTCTGGAATTCCAGGACCACAGGGTAATCATGGGGAAAAAGGAGATAAAGGTGAAAGAGGCAGAAGAGGAAAAAGGGTAAAATTAATTCTATGTTTCTTTAAATATAACATAATTTAAACGAATTACACGTACTTAAGCCTTTTACGGAACCTATATAAGTAATTATTATGTCATAGATATTGCTATTCACTATTTTCTTATTTTGGACATATTTAGTTAATATTAACTGCAATAATATGGCATACTCTATCTAGAAATAGTACACTGTTATTTTTGTAGTACACGAAAGACTGACAATTATACTTTGCTTCTGTATTTGAAATGTTTTATTTGTTTTGTCTGTGATGTACAATAGTTTATCCTTATTTATTCTTTTACTGTCTGTATGTGTTTGCATGGACATGTCTTTTTTTTACAAATCTTTTAATGGACTAATTTCAGTTACAATACAAAATTTGATTTTGTATTGTAAAAATAACTCATAATAGAAACCATCTTCATTGTTCCCACCACCTCTGCTATCATAACTGCACATAAGCATTGTGGCTATAAGAAGTTCCTTGTCCCAGATGTTAACAGAACTCAGGTAAGAAGATCTTTCTGTGCTCTAAGTTACAGTTAAAAAAAGTGAGAAAAGTTATAAATGTAACCAATTATTAAACTTTTTTTTTCTACTCAGAGAACAACAACAACAAGATCTTATTCACTTATATGAATCTACAATAATTTAGCTTACTTAATTTTTTCTTTCCCATGGTTTCTGAAAATGGAGTCGCCTTATATTCGAGATCGCCCTATAATCGGGCCAAACGGTAATGCATTTTTCTTTAATATCTTCTTCATGTAATTCTCACCTCAAATTAATAAAACAAGGACTTAAAATGTGGCATAACAATTTAGATGTTTATTTGTTAATTTAATAAGTTGAACAAAACTGAAAATTATAAACTGCATGCTGTTAGAGCTTTCTTCATATGTTTAGATACGTCATAACGTCTTTTTTTAGGTCCGCAAAATCAATACTATAACTGAACAGCCTGCAGGTGGATTAGTTGCAAGAATTAGCGATAATCTTGAGCGAACATCTGGTGCACATGCATAGATGGATGTTATCTAGACATTCAGGAATTCAGCAGGCTAGCGTAGTGGAAGGGGTCCGTCATCGGCCGCGATTATAAGGCGACTGTGAATTTTACAGCCTAATTATTGATCAAAAAACATCCCTTATAATCGTGCCAGTACTGTATATTTTTAATATTTTTATGGAGAAACAAAATTACTCTGAAATATCATATAAAGCTTGTTCAGGTATTAGAGTAGATTCAAACAATCACTTGGCACATCAAATAATCAATCTATTTTAAAATTAAATGTAATGTTATACAAACGTATGGATATCTTAATAGAGTGCCCAGTCAATATATTATTTAGTGTTCCTAATCAATCTTATTGTATCTTAATGCCAGTAGAAAGAAGTGTATTCTTTATACATTTAATACTGTAAGTCTTCATCTTTAGGGAAAATATCGTTTCTGGTGTTTACATAAACTTCCTTAACCAGCAAACCAGCTCAGATAAACCATTAACTACTAACCCAGACTAACTCCTTAAATATCAAGTAAGCGATCTAATTGCCATTTGTGCTTTTTTATCTTTTTACATGTAACATTAATGTCATATATTGAACTAAAATAAAATAAATCTTACCTTTCCTCGTGGAGCACTTCATGCATACCGAGCTCTACGTTCATTAATTTTAATACAGACTATGAATACAGCATTCTCAAGATATTTACATTACTGAAGATAAAATGTATTTTTCTTTTGTATTTAAAGGTTATAATAATTGCGAAGCATTAGTTCAGTTAGGAGTTAAAACATTTGAATTGTTGCTAACTTCTTGTAAGATTTAATATATATTTTAATTTTTCCGGAAAAATATATTGCAAAGCCTACTTAATACAAAAATTAGTCTAATTGAAAATTAGAAGAAGATGTTCTAATAAAATTCAATAATAAATTGTAATAACATCGTTATTTAGAATTTGATAGCCCTGGTGCAGCTTTGCTCTGCCCACTACGGATATCGAAACCCAGTTATTAGCGTTATAAACCTTCAGACTTACCGCTGAGCCACTGGAGATTTTATATTTCTAACCCCTGAATATGATAATAAATATTGCTGGAGGCAATGTATTTTGGCGTCATAATAAAGCTTGCTTGTGTTTTCTAAACACAACTTTATTTGTTGAAATATTATGTCGTGATGTAGAAATACGAAGACTCAAACTTTTTGTCAGTATACAATTTTGCACATTAATTTTATATAGCAATAAAAAAATGATAGTTTGTTTTGAAAAGTAACTCAAAAGTTCTTGTAGAAAAGTTTATTAAGATATTTTTTTGTAAGAAACATTTGTTTTTATTGAACAATCAAGGTAAACAAGGTGGACATGGAAAATTTGAAGACGTGGAAAACGGGTTGTAGCTGGACCTAAAGGGGACAATGGATCACAGGCAGAAAAAGGGGAGAAAGGGAATATTGGATTTCCTGGTCTTCAAGTCAGTAAACAATGAATATTTCTATCTGAAATACTCAATTTACACGAAGTAGTTAAATACATGAAAAATGTTCATTATTATTTTCTAACAAGCGACTTCTGTTTGACATATCGTTGCTAGCTTTTCCATCTTGTAAACTTTCAGAACCTTGTGTTGTTTTGGAGTTTATTTGTGTACTCATTTTCTCATGGAAAAATAATTTTGAAACAACTAGTAAAAAGAGAGATAAATTACAAGTAAACTTTCTTAGATCTCCTATGTGCAGAAGTTAATGTTTATATTTAGTTGAAATTTAGGGAAAGACTGAACTCACAGGTATATCAGGTAAAAATGGTATTGGTGGTTCTTCAGGGGTTCAGGGACTTCGTGGTCTACCAGTAAGTATACAAGATTTACTAATGCAATAATAATAATAATAATAAGTACTCTATGTATTCCGGAATAAACTAAATATTTAAAAATAACACTATTTTGTGAAATACACACATTATCAAGAAAACCATTATATAATCTAGTGTATCAAGAATTACGTAAGTCTTACATGTAATATCAAGTCATTCTGAGAATTTTCTATAAGTAAACGAACATACGCTCGTTCGTTTCAAATTGTGTATCAAAAACTCAAACTAGAAACTTAATCATTTGACATATACAAACTAACTGTATTAATTTAGTTTTATGTATATCCTGTCCACCAATACCTCAACGGTGGTGGGCACAGCACAGTTAGCCCATCGCGTAACTTTGCGCTTAACAACAAAGAAACAAAAATTATCTATATCCACAAAATATTTAGATTTAATAGGAAATTAATCTTGAACATTAAGATAACGAAGTTTGAAATTTTGTCGCCTGACATCATCAAAATAACTGAACATCTTCAGGTTAAAGATGTATCTGCATGCCCAGATTATCAGACTGCACAATGTGACCATAAACAGAGTGTGTACAGTTTCTAAATTTCCAAATTACCAAGATGGTTGAGTATATTTAATTTTAGTATATGACCTCGAGTATATCATTCATCTGTGACAGGCTATATTACTATGGCTCAAAATCATTCGTCTAATGATCCAACCATAAATAAAGTGGTTGAAATGCTGTTGTTACACTCAGCTTATGTGATTTGGAAGGCCAGTGCATGAATTAATGATTATCATATTGTAATGTGGACCCGAGAGTACCAGGTTTGAACTTCGTACTTTTGGCTGCAGATACATTACAAGAATGGCATTCACTTTCAACTGTGGATATATTACAAGAGTGACAGTCAACTCCTCTACCCGGTTAGGAGCTGCCTTTTGTCTGTCTACCTTCTGCTCTGCATTTCACAATTAGGAATGGCTATGCCTGAGCCATAGGGGTCACTAACTTATCCATTTAGCCGATTGGGCAGTTAAAGTGTCATTCCGATGAACATAGAGACAAACAGATTTTGAAATAAAGATATATATGTAGAGTATATAGGTTCAAGTTATGCCAGTTAATAACACTAAAATAATGAATATATATCATTTATAATGTATACAAGCACTTAAGAGGTTAAAGATGCACGAAGAAAGCATATGGTAAGAAAACGTTAGATTCTCTCATCCAATTTTATCACCACAATGACAGAATTGTTTGGTTGTAATTGTGAACCAGAAGGAAGGGCGTCTGCTCAGAGGAAGAGCATTATCCTCCTAGGGGTTTAGGGAAAGCAAAATTTTTCTTATTGATGACCATCATATGAAAAAAGAGCAAACAAACTGACAATGGAAGCAAAGTAACATCACGTTCCTTGCAGCTTCTCACGTCTACACCCGCCTCTAGGATACAACCAGCAGAAATTCTTCAGGTCTACATCCACCTCTAGGATACAAACAGCAGAAATTCTTCAGGGCTACACCCGCTTCTAGGATACAACCAACAGAAATTCTTCAGGGCTACACTCGCCTCTAGGATACAACCAGCAGAAATTCTTCAGGTCTACACCCACCTCTAGGATACAACCAGCAGAAATTCTTCAGGTCTACACCTACCTCTAGGATACAACCAGCAGAAATTCTTCAGGTCTACACCCACCTCTAGGATACAACCAGCAGAAATTTTTCAGGTCTACACCCGCCTCTAGGATACAACCCGCAGAAATTCTTCAGATCTACACCCGCCTCTAAGATACAACCAGCAGAAATTATTCAGGTCAACACCCACCTCTAAGATACAACCAGCAGAAATTATTCATGTCTACACCCACCTCTAGGATGCAACCAGCAGAAATTATTCAGGTCTAAACCCACCTCTAGGATACAACCAGCAGAAATTATTCAAGTCGACATCCGCCTCTAGAATACAACCAGCAGATCTTCTTCAGGTCTACACCTGCCTCTAGAATACAACCAGCAGACTAAGGAAAGAATATCAACATGTGACTTGAAAACTTAGATTTTATTCATTTACCTTTGTAGTGTTATAGTCAGTATGACATTTTTCTTAATGTCTCTTCATGTCTCTTAACCAGGAATTGGAAAAAATCACAAAAATGCCTCGTTAAACTTTACGTGTCAGAAATATTAGCCTTTACAATTAGAAAAATGTCGCTCTCTGTTAGCAGCATGTTAATTTACGAATCCCTGCGTTAAATTTGTATACACATATAAGTTTCATAGAAAATGCTAATGTTTTGTAAGTCGACGTAACATTATTTGGAACGGCATAAAGATAGCCATTAAGTTGGTGTCGATCTTCTCTATAATAATAATAGATCAGATTTTATTACAGTTTTAATTAAACAATACAAGTTATTAAAAGCCAACGGATGTTTCATTGTCTTGTTTTACACATTATATCTAACCCTGCATTCAGCATAGGTGGTTGCTAAAACTTACAAGTATATTTCCTGAAAAAAGAAACGAAACGCTACAATTTTAAAATCCTAAAGGTTTTTTTTTCATGTTTAGGACCAACAATGACCCAATGTAAATAGTGTAACCAGAAAAAGATGGGTTCACAAGGTTTCATAGGGGCACTTGGTTTGCCAGAACCTTCGGCGGGTCATTTTAAACGACAGAAATGTTTTCGTTTTGTGAAGGAAAACAAAGGAAAAAACAAAATAATAACAGCAGTAACTTAGGATAATTGTGTAGATCTATGAACTTAAAATCAGTAAGTAGGCTAACTTCCTTAGATATGTAACAATTATAAAATAATATTACAACTTTTATTCCAAAAATATAATGAAAACATACTTCAATATGTAATAGCAGAAAAATACGTTATTGTTCATGCTGCTATAAACTATTGGATGGATATACGTTATTATTCATGCTGCTATAAACTATTGGATTGATATACGTTATTGTTCATGCTGCTATAAACTATTGGATGGATATACGTTATTGTTCATGCTGCTATGAACTATTAATGGATATACGTTATTATTCATGCTGCTATGAACTATTGGATGGATATACGTTATTATTCATGCTGCTATAAACTATTGGATGGATATACGTTATTATTCATGCTGCTATGAACTATTGGATGGATATACGTTATTATTAATGCTGCTATGAACTATTGGATGGATATACATCCAGGTTAAGTTTTAGATAACAGTTTGGCACTGACCCTCGTTATACCCTTTTTCGTAACTTCGACCAATCAGATTATTTCATTCAATGTTTACTGTAGCATCCTACCAATCACCTATCAAAAACAAAAGTTATTTCACGATTATATAAATTTGTTCAAGATTTCTTTTATTTTGCACCAAAAGTGAAATCGAAAAGAGAATATGTGACGCAGAAGCCTAATGGTGAATTAAAAAGAACTGATAAAACCTGTAGATAAAGGTTATTGCAATTATCTTTTTGACTAACACCCTGTATATAGCAAAACAAAAAAGCTGCGACGCAAACTTTAGCTTCAAATAACAAAATATAATAGGGGAAGGTTACAGAAATAATAATAAGGTTACACAAAATCGTATTTAGACGTAAGAGAAAGAGAATGTATACACTATTCTTAATTCTTGAGTAATATTCAAAGATCCGAAATGAATCCTAAATAGTAGCTCTCTCAGATAGCGTAATCTGACTGGTTTTTATTAATGTTATTCTGTTCAGGAGAAGACGTGTAAAAGTTGATGGCAGTTAAATATTTAGGAATGTATTATGTTTCAAAAATAATTAGACAACACAGCTTTCAGCTAGTAATGGGTTCATTCTCACTGAATTGTTATGTGAATTGTACGAAGCACTGTTTTACAGTGTTTATAAAAATGATCACTTGTCAAATATTGTTGGAGTCAAGAAGATGGACTCTTCAGCTCATATACTCATATCGAAATATGCTGAAGATGATGTGCTGAAAAAACCAGTTAATGTGCTAATGTGAAATATAAGCTGAGTCAACCTAAATTTATTTTATCATATATTGGTCTGTGCAAACTGAACAATACTGTGAAAGGATACCACCACACACTAGGTGTTAAATTCATCACCCAATTCGAGACTGCAATCTGGCTCATCACTGTTTATAGGAAACTCTGAGCCACTGGATTTTATGGATGGGTTTTAGTCTAGAACTTGCTCGTCACAGTCATGAATTATAAGCGTCAACCATTGTGATGCCTTGATAATTGCGGACGGAGTGAACATTACAAAATCACAAGTTAGAGTGATGAACTCATTGTTTACTTTTAATCAAAGGGTACGAGTTTAACAGCAGCCTGTAAAACGTTTTAAATATCGCTTTGGCACCATAATTATGAAGAGTGTTGTTCATATTTAAATGGTATAGGTCTGTTTTAGCTGCTTTGTATTTGTTACCTTTTATCTACTTACGTGAATGACTGCGTGGTTGTATTGTGATACATTGAACAATGCTACTGATGAAATGTTAAGTTTAAAGGATCAAATCCTCCTTAACCTCGTAATATATCACGACATACCACATACCAAGTCCAGCAGTGAGCTGAGATGAATAACACCAGAGCATCGACTTGAATCTAGCTGAACAATGTTGCCAGTCGTTTTAGAATAACAAATTTCTACCAGCGGTTCACACTGTGATCTATACCAAACGTTGCACTACTACCTATTAAAATAGAATTTCGATAGGAAAGCTTATACTACTTTCGAAAATTTGCTGTTCACATTTCGTATCGTTGCACGCTACTATAAATTAGTATACAAACTAGAATGTCGTTTTTTGTGATGTGATACCTGTGATATATATATATATATATATGTTTTAAGTTAATTTGCTAATGTTGAAGTATTTTTATATAATTTCTAGAACTTCTACATTCTTCAAATATAAACCAGTCATTTTGAAACACTTTATATACAGGAAAATAAAGTCATAGTTTATATACCTTTGTTGGTGTATTTCTGTTTACTTGTAGGGTCCCAGAGGGTTGCAAGGCACCCGTGCGATTTCGGGAGTTGATGGAATTAGGGACAAATTGTAGGAAAATGAAAAGGTTAAGTTTCATATATTGTATTGAAAAACCTATGAATGTTAATTTTTAAAGTTAATATGCTTTTAAAATTTTGCTAGATGCATTTTTAAAATCACTTTAAAACTTCTTACACAATTCTGTTACACTGTAGGCCATGCTTTGCAAGTTTGAATATTATTCAGCTTAATGAACATAAATTATCTTTTTTGAGTAATATCGTATAACT
>NW_013665628.1:257168-283676 GCF_000517525.1 Limulus polyphemus
AGTAATATCGTATAACTGAGATATATGCTCTTTGAATATATCATAAGAGTGTTTTGGGTAATCAAAATTTGGAAAATAAATGTCCATTGACTGATGTTTAACGCGTTTTGGAAGTAATTATATCATATGAGCTTATTGACATTTTGTCTTTGTATGCTTTAATTATCCTTCTATGCAAAGCTTGACGGATCTATTATTTTGAACGCTATGTTGTCTTATTTGTTTCTTGTGGTTTTTCAGGTTTTTCCTAATGGGACTGACACCTGGGAAACTTGGAACAATCTTCTATCCAGATCTCATAATAGAAGCAATAGTTGGGAACTTTTATCTATTAATCTTATGAAAAGTAGCAACTTCTTATAACAATAATATTATCATAAAGATTATTATTCTCTATATTTGCGAAACAAATTAAGTTGGTGGTGGGAACAACTTTCACTAAATAGAAACAATGTTTTGTTTTTTCATTACACAACATTTTTTCACCTGTCTTCTTGTCATACACTTTATTTTGTCAGTAAGCATCACCTGCTACTTACATAACTTGGTTTCTGTCATATTATCACGCATGCATTTACCTGCTTGTGAATGTTTCTTCTTTGTCAGCTCTTTGTGTTATATGAGTTTCAGTGTAGGATTTCAGTAACTTCTGTTATTTCTTGTCTCTACTCCAGGGACTTCCAGGGCGTGATGGCATGAAGGTAAGGAGAAAGCCACCTTATAGTAACTAAAAAAAAAGACAAACAAAAATATTGTACACGTAACTAGAAAGGTCAGGTTCGTGCGACAAAACTTCTGAATTTGTTAAAACCTCTACGTCATCTAGACTTGACCCTTTGTAAATGTAAATTATTAGTGTATGAATGTATACAATGTTGTACCTGATGGCTGAAAAACCATTTTTCGTTGACATGTTTCTTCTATACTGAAATTAAAAGCTGTTGAAAACCATACATCATTTATTTAAAACATGCCAATTTACAGTAAAAGTTCATTAAATATAAAATGTAATTCTTACCTCTTGTCTCATGCACACATCATCATTATTTCTAACCCAGGGTGAGCAAGGGGAACGAGGGGAGAAGGGTGTAAAAGGTGAACCAGGGCTGCCGGTATGTTGAAGCTACTTGACATTTTAACAGTTTTTCCCTCAATATAAACAAATGCATTTCAACAATTTATCTAGGATTTTGTTCATTACTAAGAAAAATTGTAATTTATTAAGAGTAGTTTCTATTTCAAGAATTATTACTGAAAGCAAAACAACATCTACAATGAAATCATTAGATATTTTCTTATTAAATAGTAACGGATTTTTAAAGAATTTTTAAGCTTTGGCTTCTTTTATTGTTAGTACTATTGATATTAAATAATTTGGAGCAATTTTCTATCTGTAATTTTTTTTCAAATATTTTGAAACCTTGCCAAAACTGTTAAAATATTTTTACTTTTCATCTGATTAAATCAGATAAATAGAGATAACAAAATTCTCAAGTCTACTTCACGTGTGCTACTTCTTTATTTTATTTATTTTAACTGACAATCTGTGAAGTAAGTGTTTCTGATCTCTCTTCCTTCACATTTATTTTCATTAGGGGACTGATGGCATCCCTGGCATACCGGTAATTATGCATCGTTTAATTTTAACTTCTAAAACTATTGTGGCTACTTCATGCTATCCAGGCTCCAAAATTTGACTTGTATGACATTTTTTTTTATCTCATATGCATGAGATGAGCTGCTTTATGTGTAGTTTATTGGAACTGCATGAATGTCCATTTCTTTTAATTGACATTACCTTTTCAGTAACATTATTTCAGATCATTAAAACATAACCCAGAAAACATTATTTTATTGTGAAACACGTTGTCCCTATTACAAGCTATCAGCTGAAGTGCCTTTATACCAACACACATTAACATACAAGTATATGTAGCTCGTCGATAAAGATGTTGTAGTTATCATATGATTATACCAAACAAATATTACTTTCTGTTTTAATAAGTCCTTAGAAATCTATTTAGCTGTGTATTTAAAGGTAATCAAAAAGTTGACAAGAAAGTAGGATCAGGGGGATAAGAAAATCTAAATTTGTCGTTGTCTTTCACATTGGTTCTTATTGTAGCAGCCAAGTTTCAATAACAAACAACTGTTCATATAGATGAAATTCCAACCTCCTGTTGTTGATCTCTACCAGATTTTATTTTTCACATCTTCCTGTTATAGTTCATATAATTTAAACTACCTCTTCTTTATATTACATGTTTTATGGTATATCTATATTTCCTTAGCTAAGCTATAGCTCGCATTTTGCTCTATGTATATAAGTTTAATAAAATGCTCTAGACACACACACACATGTGTGTGTGCATATAAATGTGTAAATTTGTTTATAAGAATATATAATAATAATATTTTGTGGTCATTTTTCGTATTAATCTCTTATTTATTTTAATGACATTACATAAGTCAACTATTAGAAGGATAATTCTTGAATGTTTTTTGTGTATGTTAGGGTATAAAGGGTGAAAAAGGAGATTCTGGGCTACAGGTACGTTTAACAAAAATATATGGCTATATATATATATATATATATATAGGTGCACCAAGCTAGTAAATTTATATTTAAGAAATGTGTAGTAAATACTTAACAAGCTTGACACACATATACATTTCGTAATATGTCGTTATGTAAATTTTATGAAATTTCATACATTTTATAAACATGAAACATTTTACCCCTTTTCAAAATTACACCTTATAGAATAAACTTTGGGGTTCAGTCGCCGGAGGGAGTCAGGATTAGTTTCCGGACTTTCAACGTTAAAATCTGGTGTACAGAGAAAGCACAAATAGCTCATTGTATAGCTTTATGCTAAAAAGAACAACAACAAGATCATGTATATTTTCTATTCAAACAACGTTATTTTACATTGAATATTTGGCTTAGCACTACTAAAAAACAAGAGACTTTACAATATCTTCTAACAACCATTTAGATAATAAATACAATAAATTAAACTAAACGTGTATATCCTCTATAAAACAATCGACTACTTTGCAGTGTCTTATTATAGGTAGCACTAAATGTAATCTTGAAAAAAAAATATTTGGGAAAGCCATAAACGTTTACATTTAAAGAAACCAGGTGCGGCCCACTAGTTAGTGAACTGAACTTTAAGTTCAAGGGCTACTTATTCTTAAATATAAATAGAGATTTAGGCCCAGGAGCCATGGAAGTAAATTTTTGGAAATCGTTCTTGTAAATGGCGCCACTGTAAAAGCATGCTAATTATACACGTACATAGGTTTATAAGAAATTTCGTGTTTTATTCTCCTGAAGATGGTGGCATTATTTCCACCGAAACATGTAGAGTTTTTAAAGTTGTTTTTTTTAACTTATATTTTTTAAACTTTACAAATAAAATATTGTGCTAGTAAAAAACGACGATGTCTCATTTTATCAATTTTATTTAAAACTTTTGCGCAAGAACTGCCTGTTTTACGTATTGTATTCTTGTTCCTTTGTTACAAAAATCGCGCTCCTCAGTTTGGGACCGTAAGTGCGTTATAATAGTGACCTTCAAATTCCATTGTTCGATTATAGCAGCCCGAGAGGTGACGGTGAGTACTCTTGGCTAATTGCCTTCCCTTTGGTAAATCATTTGAAAATTAGTGACAGCTAGTGCATATAGCATTTATACAAATACAAGAACCCTAACAGGTGACAGCATAAAGCAACAACAAAGAATCACCAACGAAAGAATCTTGTTGATTTTTCACACTTGTTTAACTGTGACGTGACTAAAGGTTTCAACCTAGATGGATTATCTGGTTTCGTTAACAGCACTACGGATCATAAACCAAAGCTAGCCGAGTAGCAGAGTTTATTTAGCTGTAATTTATCTACTTTTGTGCTCTTCATTTCTTCTAAATATCTTCTAGGCAATATCTGTAACTAAAGCGATATTAGTGTAAATTGATATATGTACGTAGTTCGAAATGTGACACACTGTGAAAGAAAAAAAAAGGTAGTTTTGTATTTTAATACAAACATTGTTATTTCAGAATAACATAATTGTGTTCTCCAAGCACAAGCTTGTTGTAGCGAGATAAACAAACATGTTATTGTTGTTTTTAACAATACAATTTTCAATTCAAAATTCTTATTCTAGCGAGATAAGCACACAAGTTGTTGTTGTTTTTAACAATACAATTAAGTATTCATTAAATAGTTGTTAATGTCATACGAGCATTTATATATGCTTTTCATATATAACATGTTTCCCCCTGTTATATATATGCAATAAAAATTTTAGTTGTTGTTTTTCGCAATACAATTTTCAATTCAAAATTGTTGTTGTAGCGAGATAAGCACACAAGTTGTTTTTTAACAAAACAAGTTTCAATTCAAAATTGTTTTTTATTTGAATACATTATTGTGTTATTAAGTTAAATTTTCATGACGAATTCCGCTTTCAAACTTTCAAAAGTAGCAATGATGGAAACAACCTGTTCTTCGCCTGATATAATTTTTCTAATATTGTTTTATGAAGTGTTTTATTTGTAATTTGTGTTACGAAATGCTTTAATTTACAAATATCATTATGTATTTGTATTCCATTTTTTTTTATATTTATGGCAAAGCTACTAAGGTTATCTGCCGCCGACCCTAATTTTTAATCACTGGCCAGAGATAGAAGGAAGCCAGTTTGAAACGCCTATACCACCTAAAATCCATGCAAAAAAAAATAATAACTATCACTCTTATAACTCACGCACAGCTTAAAGTGCGGGGAATATATTTTGGGGTATCGCATGGATTTTAACTCAGCTTCGAAATGCCTAGATCTACCACAGAGTCAACCCACGCACTCCCCCATATTATAATATGTATGCAGAATTTATAATCTCAACTCGAAGACATTGTAACAGTAACATATATATATGTTCTGCTTTTTATTAACTTTAAGACCAGATTTGTGTTCCATATAACACATGTTATGTTGTATTTAACACGAGTTTTTTGTGTTCTTTATTTTATGCAGTGATCGTTGTCAACTGTGATACATCGTTTTACTGTCACATATGCTATGCAATTATTTTACAACGTAATGTCATACATAGTCCGCTACTACAATAATGCAACGCTTGTTTCCCCCCTGTGTAAAATCTTATGCTCTCACGCATAAAACTGTGGTTGTTGCCCCATACACTGTCGTATTAGATTATTATAAAATATGCCGTGTTATATTGTTCACAACACTTGTTTCCCCCTGTGTAAGATCTTATGCTCTCACGCATAAAACTGTGGTTGTTGCCCCATACGCTGTCGTATTAGATTATTATAAAATATGCCGTGTTACATTGTTCACAACATGTCATATCATTCTGTCTCTCATATTTATAATGTCACACTTTGTCACATATAATACACTCATTTATAGGCACGTATACCATGTTATATCGTCAAAATAATATCATGATATGTCGGTACATATGATGTCAAGCTATGTTATGATATGTACAATGCCTTTCATTGTGTGATATAGTAATTTATATTGTATATTTTTTAATGCAATTCCATATGTTTTTGTCATGTCATACACATGGTCATGTGTAATGTCCTTCTGTTTTAACCTGTCATGTTAGTTGGTCACGCTGTATTTTTAATATTAATACCGTCTTACGTTGTCATGTAGCCGTGTAATAATATATCAATTTAAACATCTTTCTTAAATTAGAGCTTTTATATTGAACGGAACCTCAAAAAATTTTCCGTATTAATCTTGGGTTTAAGCTACTTAGTAAGTACATGAAGTCTTTCATTGTATTTGAGAATTACTTTAAGATACTTACAATAACCACTTATATGGCCTTTTCAAATTTTACTTGATCAGCAATAACCACTACAATAACCACTTATATGATTTTTTCAGATTTTACTTGATCAGCATTTCTGAAGCGCATAGCTTTCAAGATTCATTGATGAATAGTACTAAAAAATTGAAACTGGAAGATATACAGAGATAATATTAAATATTTTGTAATGGCCACACATTATAAAGATTAATAGGATCCAGTATTTTAATGCAAAAAGCTTTTACTTTAACACTGGTAAGATAGACAAATAAAAAATATTTATTGCTTGCATTATTTAATTAATTATAATGAGAAATATTGTGTTAAAACTAATATATATCTTTGTACGCTCTGAATGTATTAGGGTGGGATGGGTAGACGAGGAAAGAAGGGTGACAAAGGAGACAAGGGAGATCAGGTAAGACATTTATAAAACAGTAAAATATTTATTCACATCGAAATTGTTTTGAAATTAAGGGTTATTTAAAAAAATACAATTTTCGTTCTTTATAAATTTTTTTTTATTCTACACAAGATACACAAGAATAAGTATTTTAGAGTTGTTATAACACTTGGCATGATGTCACACAGTACGTTTATATTACATCTCAAGTGATTATATTTTATATCAAACTTTCATGGATAAAAAAAAATGGCTTTCACATTTCGTACGAAATTAATATAATTCATTTGTATGTTGAACTGATTATACAATATACGTATAAAATGACTCAGGAATAGGAAATATCCAATGATATTAGCCTACCGATTCAGTACGTAAATAATCCTGAATTTAATAATATCATTACCGATTCAGTATGTAGCTAATCTTCATAATGTTATTTAGTTGAGGATTATCTACGTACTGAATCGGTAATAATATTATTTAGTTGAGTATTATCTACACACTGAATCAGTAATAATATTATTACGTTGAGGATTATCTACACACTGAATCGATAATAATATTATTAAGTTGAGGATTATCTACGTACTGAATCGATAATGATATTATTCAGTTGAGGACTATCTACGTACTGAATTGGTAATAATGTTATTTAGTTGAGTATTATCTACATAGCTGAATCGGTAATGATATTATTAAGTTGAGGATTATCTACGTACTGAATCGGTAATGATATTATTAAATTCAGGATTATTTACATACTGAATCGGTAATAATGTTATTTAGTTGAGTATTATCTACATACTGAATCGGTAATGATATTATTAAATTCAGGATTATTTACGTACTGAATCGGTAATAATGTTATTTAGTTGAGTATTATCTACATACTGAATCGATAGTAATATTATTAAGTTGAGGATTAGCTACATACTGAATCGGTAATGATATTATTAAATTCAGGATTATTTACATACGGAATCAGTAATAATATTATTTAGTTGAGTATTATCTACATACTGAATCAGTAATACTATTACTAAGTTCTTCATAATGGATTAAGATATTCTAGGTTGAATCAATATCTAATTTGTAGAAAAAACACAACACGTAGTCTGTAAATAGAATTTAACGATAAGAAGCCTAATTCTTATTGGACAAATCAGTTTAAAATAATTTTGTTCATGAATATGGTAGTATGGAAGTACAAAGTTAAGCAATGATTATGGGTGTATGAATATTTTGTGTATTAAGAGTATGAAGTCGTTGAAATTAAGAAGAATTAATATTTCACATATCTCGTAATAATTTACACTATCTAGCAAATACGACTTTGCCTTATAAATTATTGAGAAGCACTTAAATGTTTATAGTGTTACGTTTTCGCTTTAATGAAACAGCAATTATATAGTGACTTCGGCACTTCAAAGTAACACAAGTACAAAAAAATATCAGTGAATTACACAACATTTAAATTCTCATTTCGATAAACCCCTATTAATTCTTACAAATATTGTAGTTTAAAGATTCCATGTGTAAACCTGTTAAATTAAGATTAACTCACAACCAGATCTCATTTATTTCTATTTCTAGTAGTTTCAAGATTTCATCTGTAAACCTATTAAATTAAAAGTAACTCACAACCAGATTCCAGTTATTTCTATTTCTAGTAGTTTCAAGATTTCATCTGTAAACCTATTAAATTAAAAGTAACTCACAACCAGATCCCAGTTATTTCTATTTCTAGGGTGTGCCTGGTCTCGATGCTCCTTGTCCTCTTGGACCAGATGGATTACCTCTACCTGGGTGTGGCTGGACACTGCCTAACGTCGTAAGTTCAATTGATGTTTTGTATGACTGTGCATCTTTTTATAATAAATCATATCAATATTTAGCAATAGCCTTCTACTAAATTTATGAATATATATGTTTGTATAGACTATACCATTTAATATCAACTGACATAAAGTACCCGTTCTCTTCTGTGAGATTGAAAGGACGCCTTATGATTCATAGAGATCCCATTGTGCTGGCCAATCTCTTTCATTATCCATTATAGTTCTACAATTACCCTAAGTAGCCCGGGGGCTCGTACCAGACAAAAAAGCCAAGTTTGGTCCCGCTAGCTTGTGAGTGGGATATGAACACAGTTTTAAACATGGAGCCCCAGTGATCCGGAGGGATGGGAGGGGCAGGAAGACAAAATATGATGTCAGATTAAATCCCAGTGACTATACAAATCTACTCTACTTTTATGCCCCATTATGCCTGCTTAACCTTACAAGACCTCAAGGCCACCCCGAGCTCACCTGCCAAGTTTGGTCTTGCTTGCTCCAGAACTGTAAAGGGGAGCTATTTGGACATGCATACACTCAAAGCTAAAAGCTAATTTAATATAGGGCTTTTTTTTTCATTGTGCTGTTGTGTAACATTATAGTAGAGTGCAATATAAAAAGCTTGTATTAAGTAGTGCCAGAAAATTCGAGGTGATGTAGCGAAGATCTTTAGTGTTACTGATTAGATTACCATGTAATTATACCAAATTATAACATATGATACCACTGTACTGGTTGTGATATTTGTCTTTGTTAGGATTTAATTATTCAAGGTAATTAGTACACCTTAAATAATCAGTACAAATTATACGTCTAATTGTATTTAATTATAGCTTACAGAAGCAAGCCTAATAATTTGCGCTTGCCATATATTGATTTTCTTTAATATACTGTGTTTAATGATACGATCTGAGCGAGACTTCAGACACCAATCGTAAATTCATTGCTATGAAACCAGAAGATGGAAAATGTCGAATAAAGATTAATCATGCAAGAGAACTACGATATGATATCGCATTGTTCTGAAATAGATCTACAGTTGTTTTATTTGTTAGCATTATGCGAAATATAAGTTAGCATTGTGTGTTAAAAGACATTCACAATAACATTATATTACCTAATGAATATGACTATTTTATTGCGTCAAAATAATATTGAATGCCTCAGTTACATATGACATTTTTCATGTGGTAGACATAAATTTGTATGTGACCAAATTTAGCACGAATGTGCTTATTTAATCACTGTGCTATGTTGAACATTTTTTTAAGGTTTCATTTTATTTTCTTAGCCTGTATCTTATAAATATTGGAATGTTAACTTTTAACAACTCTTCATAAGAATCGTTTATGTGAACACTTCATTGTATGTTTTGTGTAGAAAATAACTAGTGCAGAACAAAAGGATTCTACAAAAATAATAATTCAAATATGACGCTTTTTTATTCCTTTTAATACACGATAGCCTCTTATATCTAGTTTAAGTTTACAGAATAAGTTAATATGGGTTTCACGACTATTGCTTAGAAATCCATCATGAATTAACTTATTTATTTTACAAATATTTCCATCGTGTTTATGGAGTAGCTGTATTTCTTCTACTTTGATGAATTAACATCAAAACTTAAATTTTCTAGGCACCACTAGGTCCCATACCTCCTAAATCCCGGAACATCAAGCCTTGATATTGATCATATGGTTATATTCCACTGCCAAAGGTAATAATTTGGTAAAACAAAATCTATTTATTGCATATCTTGCTTTTTATTTTTTTTAATTGAATAATTTTAAGTAGTTCAATTACACACATAAAAAAGATTTCGCTCTTGAAATACTTTTTGTTATAAGAAACGCTTACCAGTCTTAAAATACTTTCATCAAGTTTATGTTTATATTACTCAAGTATTAATACACTCAGTGCTAAGCAAGTTCGCTTTCTAAACCTTAATTTTAAAGAAAACAAAACTTCTATTTAATAGAAATATCTGCCGCCAGATGGCGATTTATGTTTCTTCGGTTATGTTTGAAAGGAAAGTTTCAGAAGTCATAAAATGGACTCTATTTAAGAGTTTGCGATTTACAGACGGTAAGTTAACACTATTGTGCATGCGATATCCAACTGGTACATTAGATAAAATAAACGATCCCGACCTCTATTTTCATTACGTAAACAGTGTAAATGATCCCGATCTTCATCTTCAGTAATTACACACAATGCAAATAATCCTTATCTCCATTTTCGGTAATTAAACACAATATAAATAATCCTGACCTCCTTCTCCAGTAGTTACACACAATGTAAATAATCCTGACCTCCTTCTTCAGTAATTACACACGATGTAAATAACCCTGACCTCCATTTTTGAGGAATGGGTGTAACGTGTGCTAATTAATGGTGAAACTGTAAAACCTTAAGAGCTATTATTTAAAAGACATACCAAACAAATACACTTTAAATAAACTGAGACATATTTTCCTTAGAAGATGAGGAAATAAGTTTTAGAATAAATCTAAAAATAAAAGTCATTATAGCCAAAGAATTACGACAATATTTTATACTTGTTAGACATTAGCTGTTTTTTTTTGTTGTTGTTGTTGTTTTTGTTTGCCAGTTATATGGAATCTAAAAGAATATGCGTTATGTTAAGAAAAATATTATTTATTTGAGGCCTTAATTGAAAATATTATGAAGCTTCTTTGCAGTTCATATGTTCTTTTGGAATTGATGAGCATGTTTCAAAAGTAGGAGGTCGAAAGGGTTTTAAAATTGTTTAATAAGCTCATTAGTCTAGTCTTAAATATTTTTGCTAAAAAAATTGTGCAATTTTAACGTATATATTTTTCTACTAACAATATGTATGATAAATATGACGTTAAGTCCAGATGTTCTTTTTCTCACATCCTATGTTAATTGAGCTTGTAGTTTAGGATGTATGAATCTATGTCCAGTTAACTCCTTCCACGTTTCTGTAGCTAGTAGAACCACGCTTAGCAGGCGGGAGTGTGTCCTTATCTATATTATATAACCTCTTATTAAGAGGGGAAAGACTTTAACACCCCTGAAAAGTCACTATGTCATGAAAGGGGTCTGCGAATAAGTTTTCATGGTCGCTAAATCCGAAATTAGCAGCAGAGTTTGTGTTTCTGGTCCCTCTCGGGATCCTGGGGGCATCATGTTTGAAACCATACTCGTACTCCAATTCACAAGTTAACGGGACCAAACTTGCCACACCGCGGTCAAATATCCCAACGGGTTTTTAGAGGGAAGGGACCTTCCCCTAGGTGTAGCTATAGAAGTAATTACAGATAATGAAGGAGTTTGATCGACACATTGTGGTCTCTCTGACCCATGAGGTGGCCTTTGGACTCCGAAGTAGAGCGCGGATATTTTATGTTAGTTTCTATTAATTTATCCATTGTATACGTGTACAAATAGCATATAAGATCTATCTTCTCTTTCTCACAGGTCACTGCCCAAAAAGCCTTTCGTTTAATCCCAGAACTCGTCAGTTGGGTTAGACGCTAAGAGACAAAATGTTCTCTGAAACGCTATTTAAGTAATACTTTACAAATAATGGCTTAAATTTCGAAACCTGGCAAAGCATTAAAAACCAATAGGCCTAAACTTTTTAATACAAAATAATAAAAATATTAGGCGTATAGGTTTCTAATGCTTCACCATGTTTTCGCGTTTAGACCGTAACTGCAAATAGATTGGTTCAGATATGTACTGATATGAAAACATTGAAGTTTCTATTCATCTAAACAGTTTAATTACTGGTTTTAAATACCGTACTATAATCAAGGGTGTGGAAAAAAACTGTACAGATACATTACTCTATGATACTGACAGTACTTTCTCGTGGTTTGTGAACCCTGCTTTTAAGGAAAAAAAGGAAGATTGATTGTCACATGATAATACCAGACCTCATCACATTGCTCTTAATTGAAAAGCTCCAATGAAGAATCCTTCTCTGTCCCGCAGAGTTTATTGACTTAGCACCTTCATGACTTATACCTGTTTGTTCCTCTCAAGGGCTATGCAGACAGTTATTTCAGACATATGATGCGCTTAAATCAGCTGTACGCATTTAGATTCTAAACCAAAACAGTTTGATGAAGCTCAAGAATGATGGGGGAAATGCATTACACTTAACTGGAGTAATGTTGAGAAATGAAGCCCATATTCTTTAACACTATTGGCGTACGTGTTTTTATTCTATATTCATACGGTTCGTCTATAAGAAAAGGAAATGCCCTTTCTTCCTTAACATGCTCGTAATACCTTTATATGAATAATTTATTACCATTTTCTTCATTAAAATAACATAATAATTTCAACATTCATTTATTTTTTTTAACCTGAAAGGAATAAAGCGTTTTAGATTTTGGAAAATATAATCAGGAATACGAACCGTGTAATAAATGAATATTGTTGTAAAATTAAAAATAGTTTGAAATATTTCTGGGGTTTGGACGAAGAGGAGGAAGAGAAGAGTTTTTTGGATCGATGTGAATGGATTCTAAGTTACATAACGTGATTATTTGGAGTTTTGGTAAGATTACTTTTCCTTCTCTCGGTTTCTTTAGTCGTTAATTCATTAATTCGTTCTTATTAATCAACCTACACTTTTCATTTAAAACTATGCGTTTCATTGTTTTGTGATATTATTGGGATGCACCGTGAACTGTTCTTGGTGGTAGATCAATAGAGACTGGTTGACTGCATTGGGTCTCCAACCCATCACGTGAGAATGAAACCTCACACAAGGCAAGAATTTGATTAAAAAACTCTTCCTCACCAGAAGACAACACTACTCCTGTGACCATTCTACTTGTCATTCACTGTCATTATGCACCTACTGATGTTCTTGTCATAACTACTGTCCACAGTCCTTCTTATGATGAAGTTACATCCCGTCCTCTCAGCATCAGAATGAGTATCAAGGCTTTGTCTCCGGTCGCTGGTCTTCCTTGTAAAGGTTGAAACTCACAATCTATGAATACTGAACCAATATAAAATATTTTTTTGCTTCTTACTCTTCAATATGGGTGTCGAATACTATGCAGCTCGATCTTTATTTTTGAATATCTCCAGACATTGTCTGCATGCATGCGTATATCCAACAGATCATCACTACACGTAACGACATAACTGGCAAAACTTCCAATGCTACAATTTTTGACACTGCCTACAATAAGATGGGCAATACTTGCTTGGTGTACCTTAGTCCAAACAACCATCCTCAACTTGTCGTATGTCTACGTTATCTTGTGTAATCCGTAGCGTGGACCCTTCAGTGACTAAAAATTATATCATAATTGAATTATCAGAGGATGATATATCAGTTCATATATCAATGGCCAAACATACATGATACGGATTATTATTAAGAGTAGTGGTGTTGTAGGTCACCTTCTTAGCCATGGCGCATACTTATTCTGGCAACGGCATTGAGAAACCTCCCACCTCCACCACTGTGCTGTGGCTGTTTCCTTACCTATAAATGTCATTCTAAAGTCAAATCACCAATAAATCAATTTGTTCATATTGTCGACCCCCCACTAAACTCGCGTGTGAAATAAGCTGGATACCACTCCTGCCACCGGAATAGCCTATTTATTCTTATTAATGTAAAGTCAAGTCAACTTCCAAGCCATATGATCCTTCCACAATAGCACCTATAGGCACGTCTGACACTGTATCTCCTAGCAACAACTCTCTCTCTCTCTCCACTTCTAACTGTAGAAGATCTACGTTTTATAGCCATCACATTGCACGATATTCATCCCCATCAACATGCTTTTGTACTCGATAAAATTCGTTTTGCTAATAACTCTGTTTCCAAAATTGATATGCAGGTTACCTATTCTGGTTTATACACTCATTTTTACTTTCGACCATTGTTGACACCTGGATGGTCAGATCAGCTAGAAACAGATTGTTGATTTTTCTTTTTGTTAATATTCGTTCTGCTAAAACCAATTAACCTTTGTTGGGGCCAGTATTGCTTGACAAATCTATAAATTGTGTATTATTGAATGAAACCTTTCTTAAGCCAATGTTGTTTACACTGTTGACTGGATACAATTTACACTGGAGTGCATATCCACGAGGAATAGGTTGGGAAGGAGTGATGACTGGTTCTAAGACTTCATTACCTGTTTAGATCTACAACTAGTACCACTACAACTTCACTGAATACTTCATCATTACTCTATATTCTTCATCCAGTATAGTCACAATTGCTACAATATGTATCAGAGAAACAGAAAAATTGTTTTTTATCTTCTTCACTTTTATTGATCAGAGCTCCAAAAGTTGCATTATCGTGGCTGATATCAACACCCACAGCTAATTCTCTTCTGAACTTCAACAGTTTAACACCATTTTGGAGTGCATGGATCGTTTTCTTCTGCAGCTTGCATGTCATATGCGCCATGAATCAAATACAACACTAGGCACAGCCCTTACCTTTCCTAATATTGTACCTCTGCTTAGGATTTAAGTTCTAACACCAATTGGCGGTAATCCTCCACCTATCAATCTCCACTTTATTGTCACTCTTAACACAATCACATTCAACTAAAACGTCCTTGAACTTTCATGAAGCAGATTGGTCTTCTTTTCAACGTCACATTGATGATAGTCCACTTCAAGGCATTGAGTCCAACCTGTTCATCTAGGAGGATATTGAACATTTAGCTCATATTCTTGAATATTCCTCAGGCAATTCTCAACTCATTCCAACTGTTAATTATCATCCATACAAACGTCTTTTATCGCGTAAGTTTATTTCTTTTATATCTCATGTTTTGTTTCGAGAATTTCTACATACTCGTAAATTTATTATTGCAACAAAGAGAGAATAATTGCATACATTTCTCATCCCTCCCGGTACTGGACTCAATTTAAATTACTATTAAGCCAATTACGCTATTCTCACTATCATATTATTGTTGATGACGTCGCTCCTACTTCTTCTTTGATCATTATTTTGAAACAGTTTTGCACACACCTGACTGTCACTCTGGGTATTTCTCGACTCGCCAGCACCAATTCACTCCAAACTGTTTCCATGATATGGAAGATGTTTCTTCTAACTGCGTCTATTACTCTGTCTGATATTTATCGTGCTCTACATAACAAAGGCCTGGCATGGCCTGGTAGCTATGACACTCGATTCGCAATCTTTGTGACGCAAGTTCGAATCCCATCACCAAACATACTCGCCCTTTCAACCGTGGGAGCGTTATACTATAACGGTCAATCCCACTATTCCTTGGTCTGGTTTCTTTTGAATTTCGCGCAAAGTTACACGAGGGCTATCTTTACTAGCCGTCCCTAATTTAACAGTGAAAGACTAGAGGGAAGGCAACAAGTCATCACCACCCACCGCCAACTCCTGGGCTACTCTTTTACCAACGAATAGTGGGATTGACCGTCACATAATAGCACCCCCACGGCTGAAAAGGGCGGGCATGTTTGGAGGGACGGGGATTCGAACCCGCGACCCTCAGATTGCGAGTCGAGCGCCCTAACCACCTGGTCATGCCGGGCCGTTGGTAAAGAGTAGCCTAAGAGTTTGCAGTAGGTGGTGTTGAGCAACTGACTTCTATCTAGTCTACCACTTCAAAGTTAGGGAAGATTAGTGCATATAATCATAATGTATCTTTGCGCGAAATCCAGCAAAAACAAATAAGCCAATTATCTCGTCATCAGTAATAGATAATGAATTCGTATGCTTTTGTAGCTTACGAAATTTCTACTTATATTGGTTTTCAGAATAAAACTTTTATGAAGTAGACAGTATGTTCACACAATAAACATCCAAGCACAATGCTAGAATTTCTGTGACAAGCTTTAAAGTTCGTCCTGTTCGGTTTTAATCAATTGGTGGTGACTTGGAATCAACCCCTCTGTATTTTGAGGATTAGACATAAAACTGGAGAAAGAATATAATGATTAACATGAAATTAAGCTTACAGTAAACAGTAAAGAGTGCAAGAAGAAGAAGAAAACAAAAGACATGAGGATCGTGTTGAAAAGATTTATTTTCCCATAAGTAAAGATAAGACGAGGTCGTTTATATGGAACTTTCGTGTATTTTAGTGTGCAGTGTCATGGGATTCTCGTTTATGTAAATGTTAACTTCCTTTCGTTACTTCATTTTTATTCGAATTTATTTTTTAAATTTTTTACCACTTGTACTGTAAATGATTGGTTGCAATTTTCTTAATTTTTTTCTCCCTTTTGCTTCGTTGCTATATATAGAATTAACTTAATAAAGGTGGCAATTAAGTTTAAACACGACATAGTATCTTGTGTATTATTACTTTTTTATAATGTCGTATGCAAAGTTAATTAACTGCTATCATAAATACTTTTAGCCACGTTTACCTCATATTTACCTTAATTTAAATTTTAGCTTTTATTTCTGTACGTGTTTTAAGTTTAACTTTACATACTATTTAGAATAACCACATCACAAGTAGCTTTCTTACTATAATTAAGACTAAGTTGATGTGTAAGTGCTCATTCAGTGTTTAAAGTGCTTTTATTTTTATATAAGTTTTGAACTTGAGTTTAATCATTATTTCTTCATTTTTCTCTCAAGCACATTACTCTTTATATTTGTTCTTTGAAATTTCTCGCTCTTCTGAACCATTAGTTGAAATTTTGCAGTGACTCTTGCTTGAGACATGAGATCTTTTGATGTCTTTTCGTCCCCCGGTGAGATAGCGGGAAGTCTGTGGATTTATAACGCTAAAATCAGAGGTTTGATTCACTTCGGTGGACACAGCAGATGGCCCGGTGTGGCTTTGCTATAACAAAAACACACACACTGATGTATTCTCATCTTTGAATTGTAAGCTTAAGAATATATTATTTTTACTTTGTCCTAACTTCGTGCGAGAAATTTTTCATAAACATCCATAAAGTGTGATATGTAACGAAACTATGCAAAAATCCAAAAGTGTGATGGGTAACGAAACGCCAAATTTGATAATTTCAAGTCGATGAACATCACTTCTGGATGTTTGTTTAATTTCGTGTTACGCAGCTAGTTAACACCATCCACCGCCAACTATTGGGCAACTCTTTTGCCAACGAAAAGTGTGATTGACCGTAACATTATAACACCTAACTAACTGAAAGGGCGAGCATGTTCGGTAACGGGATTCGAACTTACAAACAGCAAATTGTTGACCAGCTGATCACACAGAAGTCAAAGTATACAGTTCCCTTTCTCTTATAGCGCATCTAAAATTCTACAGGAAACACATTTGTCCGAAAATCATCCATCAACTGTGGATTGATGACATTTCGAACTAGAGCTTTCCCACTATCTTGGCGGAACCACACGAAAAGTCGTTAGGGAATCAGTAACCTCTAAGATATTTCGGATCTTCCAGAGTGGCATTCTAGTAAAGTGGATGCCCATATACTTGGCCAATTATTTTTCTAAAGTGTCACTGTGTAACCCTTCTGATGTAGTATGTTTCGCGTTTGTTTACTTAAGTAATACATAGTTGACGATACTTCAATTGCAAAGTTCTGAAAATAGAGAAACATATTTGCTGACCGAGGTTGTGGTTCGGCGTTTTGGTAAGTTCATAATATTCTGTAGGATGCTAACACTGCCATCTGTTGACTTATATTGGATATTTGAAATATTTTCTTTTCTGCTGGTTTTTCATATGTTCTCTGGACCATCAGACTGAACCTGACAAAGTACTTTGCTTTAAAAAATTCTGGTAAACGTAGCAAGCGTTCCTTGAGCTTCAATGTTATTTTAACAATTCCCTATACTGTTTCGATGACGAGGAACCCACTTTGAGACTAATAATGGCTGGAGACGGCTTGAATGAACTGGATGAACAGTGTAGGAAATTGTTAAAATAACATTAAAGCTTAAAGAACGCTTGCTACGTTTTTCAAAATTTTTTGAAGCAAAATACTTTATCACATTTAGTCTGATGGTCCAGAGTATAGATGGAAAAAAACCAGCATAAAATAAAATATTTTAAATATCCAATATAAATCAACAGATGGCAGTGTCAGCATTCTACAGACTATCATGAACTTGCCAAAACGCCGAACCACAACCCCAAGTCAGCAAATATTTTTATCCTTATTTTCAGAACTGTGCACTCAACTATGTATTACTTGAGGAAACAAACGCGTAATAAAAGTTGTTGTCAAGAAAACAAAAATATCTGAAATATGAAAATGGACGATAAATGAATTCGTATGTCTGAAATAATTTCTTCGGGATTTACAAACTACAAGTTTGAGCAACAATAACTAATTTTTAGAAAACAGCGAATCTTTAGTATAATAACACACATGATTTTAGAAATGTTAAAATTTGTTCTAAAAAAAGTATGTAAATTTTTATAACAATTTGTAAGCCTATTGAGTATCCAATATTTCGCCAGCTTTCGTCGTTTGCACCGTAATTAAAAACAATACATTCAATGTAAAAGAAATACGACCAAAAGTGAATCACCGCAGATATTAAGAAAGAGATTTTCTGAGAAAAACATGCAGTCTTCATTATGAGAGTTTTAAGCTAAGATAAGTAAAATAAAGGAGTTACTTTCGCTATCGATAGATGGCAGTTATTTCTGTATTGTAACAAAAGAAGACTGAACGTTTGTTTGTTTAGAATTCCGCGTAAAGATTCGCGAGGGCTATATGCATTAGTTCTTCTGAATTTAGCCAACTCTTGCGCTACTCCTTCAGCAATGAAAAGTGGGATTGGCCGTCATATTATAACGCCCCTATGGCTGAAAGTGCGAGCATATTCGCGGCCAGCAGATTGCGAGTTGAGCCACCTTAACCAACAGGACATGCCAGGCCCTAAGAGTGAAAGTGTTTTGTCTTAAGCAATGAGCTATGTGTGTTCTGCCAAAACCAATTTTTCACATTATAAGCCCATAGATTTACCACTAAGCCACCGGAGGGAGAAGACAAGTAAACGTGAAAATTGGCAAAGTATAGCAGTCGACAAAAAGTATAATGGACGGCATAGAAAACATAACAGTGGGTTTTAATTATATAAATAGAATAGCTAAGGAAAAATATACTTAAACTTTACATTGCGTTAAAGTAATTTATTTCATAACAAGAATAAATTTTAAAGCAAGCATCAAACAGCTTACAAATGAAGCAGTAGGAACGAGACAAGGAAGAATAAAATAGTTTAAAATTTGATAGAAGACATGACACGGAATTATTTTATTCACAGGTTATTTCTACTAAGATGAATGTAGAGAAGGTTCCATGTTGGAGAATAATCTGAAGGATATTTGACCCAGAATTTAAATCATTTCGATACTTTCACAATGAAGAATGAATTTAATTAATTAGACTAAACATATAAACGTAATTAGAAACAAAATCTGGGCAAAGATTGAATTACGTACGACGTCCAACTAGCAACAACCGAAAAGATACTCCAAATCTATAAAACATACATAGGTCCAGCGGAAGAGTATGTAACCAAATCACACGTACACAAGTTACAGATAGTCCAAATATAGTACGGTTTGTATGATCAAAACTTCACGTTGACAACAAACGAAAAAGACGAAATATCTACCAGAAATCAAGACAACTTAACGTTGTACATTCATGGATATGACCTAAAAAGGGTCACTAGCGTGTGCAAGCGAACAAGTGTAGCGCGCATGCAGCGGCTGCATGATGTAATAATGGGTTTTACTAGCTACTGGGCCGATTTCTACCGGAGAACTAATGTGAGCTTCATCCTCGACAATCAAAAAATAAACCAACAGTCAAGGAGCGAGGTATAGATCTAGGGTGTGTCTGATCGTCCCAGGTAACTTGACCAAAAGATCAGAGTTGAAAATTGTGAAAGTAGTATGTAGAGGAAAGAAAAAACTAAAAGTTTTATAGAAGAAAATGTGCATCTTTCTAAAAAAGGAAGAAGGTAAAGAACGTTTGTTGTTTCCTTGTGCTGTTTTACATGTGTCTTTGTGTGTGTGTCTAACCTATAGTATGGAAATATCAAATATTCGTATAATACGATAAAAAAAAACACGAACGTAATAACAGGAAGCATTTATTAGACGTTTAATTACAACAGAAATATATAGATAAGAAATAGACAATTCGAATATACAAATCACCCGACCGGACAAAAGAAACGGATTTATTATCCTCGACAAAGTTGACTATGTTAAGAAAATGCTTATATATTTCTGGAATAACAATAAGTAAGACCAATAAAAGCACATTACACTTCCACCATGAGCAACTTACACCCTCATGTGTCATCTAGTCGGGGCAAGTATGATTTGGACTTCAAGAACCCCAACTCTGATCATGCCCAGTAGCTTACACCTGATGCTCTTGCTTCTATGTACCAAGACTTCAGCAAGGATTATCCAATAGTATCAATTGAAGATCATTTTGACCAAAATGATTGGGATGCTTGGTTCTCTTTTAAGGCTGCTGTACAGATTCAAGTTGTTGGTGATGACCTGATGGTGACCAACCCAAAATAACTCCATAAAGAAGTGGAGAAGAAAGCCTGTAACTGTCTGATACTGAAAGTTAACTCGATTAGAAGTGTAACTGAGGCTATTAAGGCACACCAACTAGCCAAATCTAACAACTGGGGAACAATGGGAAGCCATCGTAGTGGTGAGACAGAAGATACAACTATTGGTGATCTGGTGGTTGGGCTTTGCACTGGTCAGATTAAAACAGGTGCTCCTTGCCGGTCAGAACAACTTGTCAAGTATAACCAAATATTAAGAATTGAGGAAGAACTTGGTTCTAAAGCAAAGTATGCTGGGAAGAATTTTCGCCACCCCGACTAGATGACACATGACGGTGTAAGTTACTCATGGTGGATGTGCAGTGTGTTTTATTGGTCTTGCTTATTGTTATTCCAGAAATATACTCGCATTTATAAAACTTGAAGGGAAAACCCCAAAGATTTCTTAGAAACCTAAGCAAAAGAAATATTATTTCTGATGGTGTTTACAATCATCTATATCCCACAGGCTCCCAACTTGCCGAAAGTTCACAAACCAGACACCCTCTCCGACTTATACTTTCCGCCTTAGGCACTCACAGTTATAACGTAGCTAAATTTCTTGTACCCATCTTAAAAGATTTTACTATAAACAAATTTACAACACCTGACTCCTTCCAGTTTTCCAGAGAAATCAGTAAACTCTCCCCTTAAAGATCACGTAATGGCTAACTCCAATATTACTTTTCTTGTTACCGATATTCACCTGGACAAAACCATTAATATTGCATTTTCTAATCTCTTCGCTAAAAACATTCTTGTTAATAGATTTTGTAAGCCTCATTTTAAATCTATGCTTGAACTCTCGACCAAATACTCTTTTCTCCTTTTTAACAATACTCTATATGAGCAAATAGATGGCGTTGCTATGGGCTCCCCACTGGATTCTACGCTGGCCAACACTTTTCTATTTCACCACGAACAGAACTGGATTGTCCGTTAAGCTTCAATCCTGTTCTCTACAGAAGGTATGTTGATGACACTTTCTTTATTTTCCGCCATAATGATCATATCTAACGCTTTCTTGACTATACACTTCACTTATGAAATTTAGACTAATAACTTCCTTTCTGGACGTTCTTGTTAACCATGATGCTGACGGCTTTTCAACTTCTGTCTATTGTAAAACACATTTACTGGCCTTTTTACTCAGTTTGACAGTTTCAACACTTCTCTTTCAAACGCAATCTTGTTCTCTGTCTGCTAAGTAGAGTCTACAAACTTACCTCATCCTATTTAGCCCTTCAAAAAAGAAATTACCTCCATGCAAAACATTCTCTTTCTATACGGCTACCCCATGCACTTTTTTTTCCCGCTTCTTATACACTTGCGGAGACTGTAAGGCCTCTTATACTGGTGAAACCAAATGTCACCTTAAAGTACAAGCATGTGAACACATGGATATATCTATAAAAACTGGAAGAACGCTTACTAACCCTCCCAACTCCGCTATCTATCAACTCAATAAAGAAACAGGACATCCGAATTCTCTCTTAAACTTTAAAAATTCTTTCAACAGCCAAACAAATATAATACTGAACAGCCAAACATAATAAAAGAAACATCATACATAAAAGCTATTCTTCCATCCTTAAATAACACACAGTCTTCACTGGATTTAAACCTATTTTAACTATTTCACTTGTGTCTCAGTTTTTATTTTCTCATGTTATATTTGTATATTCGAGTTGTTTATTTCTTATGTGTATATATCTGTTTTAGTTACGAATATTGTTTGTTTATTTTGTACCTCTAGATTACTGATGATGGAATTATAACGATTCCGAAACGTTTAATAAATGCTTCCTGTTATTACGTTCGAGTTTTGTTTTATCGTTAAGCTTTATCAATTATCGTTTTCCGAAAAATGAGTCGATTACTCCTATAATACGACTTTCTGCATCTTTACTGGTCAAGGAACTTACCTGCTTTGTCAGGGATAGTGTCCTGTTTACCCCTTGATTGTCACATGGATCAATATCCATTCTCTCTGTAGCTGACCAATTAGATATGCAGTACGGTGTTTTTTAGATCAGAATCGCTTTAACATTGAGGAAAGCAGTTCGTTTCTTTGAGAGAGCGAAGGCTTGCTGTGGAAGTCCTATCTTTATGTCGTTGTACTCAAATAACGTTTTTGTTTACTTTCTTCATTAATTTACATGTAGCTTGTTTTACTTTCAGTAGTCCAATCACTACCTGACGGTTAGTAATCAAAGACTTTGCTAAAATATAATATCTTGTTTGTTCTGTTTCACCTGAAATAAATCATTTCATCTGTCCTTCTGCATATTAGATTCACAAACCTTTTATTTTTGCAGAAATTGGATGATTTTGAGCTATTTGCATCTTTAAATCACTACAAGCCTGCCCCCAGTGGAACAGCGGTATATCTATCTGCGGACTTACAACGCTAGAAACCGGGTTTCGATACCCGTGGTGGGCAGAGCACAGATAACCCATAGTGTAGCTTTCTGCTTAACTTCAAATAATAACAGCACTACAAGTCTATGGTTAAAAATATAACAAAAACAACTAAAACTGAAGTTGGAATTAATCAACTTGAATGGTACATTATGCACATGATGGATAAACGGACATGTCAGGTACGGGCATCAATAATTTTGAACAACTGACAAAAGGGAAGGCAACTAGCCAACAGCATCTGCCGCCACAAAGGCTCTGTCTGACTCTTTGAGCCAAATAACAGAATCGACTGCCGCTTTTATAACGCACCGACAGCTGACAGTGAGAAGTATATTTAATGGCATCATGTCTCGAACCCGGGTCCCCTAGTCAGCAGTCCGACATACTAACAACTTAACTTCGTCCTGACCGCAAAAATGAAAACCGTACAACCTGTAAAAGTCCTTCCAGTTGAAGGAACTTTAACACACTGATTTAAAGTGATAAGCCAAGAAAGCCAAAAATACTTTTTAAAAGAATAACTGTTCAAACTGCCAAGAATCGACATAGAAAATCAACAATCTTAAAAGGAAATGCTGCAACTATATGGAAGATGAGAAATATGGAACAAAGCGCAAATATGTAAATCTGTTCGGACAGCCAGAAAAGTTCAGCTTAAGAATCAAATTTGCAACCCCAAATGTAGTTGAATAATATGACAGCCTTAGTCTCATTTCTTACTGTATCCGGTTTCAAGCTTTTGGAGGAAAGCCATATTTTGGAGGAAGCCATCCATGTAGGAGATACCAGACTTCATCTCCCATAGACAACAGAGAGTGAAAATATATCTAGTTTACAGTCGTCAAACGAAAGCTGCCTTTTCGAGATTTGTCATATTTAAGCCTATCCGATAAAGAAAATTACTTTTGCAAATCTTGTAACCAATATAGAGATTGAAACAAATTAGAATGTGCGGAGCAACATAGGAACATAGGAACATACACTGTCCACAGGTTGTCAGGATTAACCAGTTGTTAGTTTATTGTAGTGTTTAAATCAGCTTTAAGTTTGTTTGCAGGGAGTCTGTTGTGAATTCCTAATGAGCTCAATTTAAAGGTTTTGCTTCTTAATTTACGACATTCTACTTTAATTTAAAATGATTTTACTTTGTCGGTTATTTGTTAGAATTATGCAAGATACTGAAAATCACAACTTTAAACCACTGACGGGTAAAAGGAATGGCATTGCACTACACAATAAAAATAACGTTGAGGGTTGTTGAAAAAGAACGTTTGGGTTAAAGTTAAATAATCTCTCAAATGCAGTGTGGTTTCTTAAATCATAGTAAACAAGTACAAAGGAAAACTCTTTCATCAATAGAACCTCAAAGCGCACTCAGGTATATATAGGTTAGATTGTTTTTAGAGCAAAGCCATATTGGACTATCTACCGTGTCCACCCAGGAAATCGAACCCCAGATTTTAGCGTAAACTTATCACTAACCCAACAAGGGGGGGGGGGCACATTTATATGAATCTTTCTTCCTTATTAAATGCTATTTAAACTTTATTTTATAATGAGCAAAAAGTGACAAGGAGAATATTGATTTCTTTATTGTTATTTTTCTTACAAAGTATTGAATAATATTTTACTCCTTATTTTGAATTATGCCAGCTCTATTTCTATGACATAACGCCACCTATTTAAATGAATTTATTTGAAAAACTAAATGGGTGTTTTAAAGTTCACTTTATGAAAACACCAGTGTATTGCATTCGTGTATCATGCACACACACACAATTCGTGAAAAGATATAAAACTGAAAACTACAGAGCTTTAAAGAATGACTGTTCTCTAGATTTAAACTTTACTGTAAATATGTATGAACTAAAACACTTATACGACCGAGTTTTATTACTTATTATATCTATCATTATACTTTTACTACCAGGTTCCCGTTGAAACAATTCAAAGGTAATTTTCATAAAAATGGTAATGAATAAATATAAAAAGTGCAGTCAATCGAATCCCTTAGATCGAAATGTTTATATAATATGATTGTCTATTGGGCCGTTTACAACCGTATTTTGTTATTCCATGTATTATTTCAATAAGAAAAGTTGTATCGCGTTTGTTTTTAAGCAAAGGAGACTGAATACAATGCACTGTTGGCATAAAAAATGTTAAGTTTGAAAGCACAATAGAGCGCCCAGGTTCTCTAAATAGCCATGGGGATTGTTTTCCGCTGGATGCTCCGACTCCTTGTCATTTACTGAGCGCAAGAAAAGAACCGTTACCGAAGTGAAAGCTTCTTTGACATTTGTTATTTCTATACGAAAAGTCAGAGGGATATATTCAATTCAATTGAAATTAATTTATTCGACATGGTAAAATAATGTTACGCATGTATATAATACCGACATAAAAAATGTATACTCAAACATGTTCCTCTCTCTTTCTCTCTCTTGTGCGTTTTTTCTTTCGTTCATGCACATATCTTCGAAATATTTCTTTCAATTAGTCGAAGAAGGAAGTCCCGTTTTTGTTTTGTTCATTCGTGAAATTCCCTCACAGAAGAAATATTTTTGCTCTTAATAAGTGTTTTTCTCACATTGACCGTTCAGCATATACGAAGACTGGCGGATCGATTTTGGTATCGCTATGAAACTTTAGTTAGTGTTAAAAAATGAATAACTTTTTCCTGTAATGTACTCTTGAAAATTACCATTTTGGTATATAATTTTATGTTCTATGATTGACCATTCAGAAAATACAGGGTGTGACAGGCAGACAAATATTGGACTATTATTTATATAGATTAGCTCTGTGAAGGAAAAGTTTTATTTTAACGACAAAAATCGTGTCTTAGTAATTCAGGTCGTTCAGATAACATTGAATAATTTTCCTCTTCTTGTAAATCATTTAAAAAAATGACAGACATATTTAAAAATTTAGCTTGTGTTTATTTCGATTTATACAAGCAAGTAGTTTTGGTAGTTTGAACCCAAAATTACTAACTTTTTTCACCTGAATGATCAAATATTTATCTTGGCGCCGTAGATCGACAAAACTCTCTAAATGAATAATTTATGATTTAAATATGTAAAGCGAAGTTTTCCTTTTTGTAATTTCATACAGTGTTACATATCTTGTGTACAACAACTTACAAAGTTTTAACCATGTTTACGATATGTTTTTAAAGCCACGTAGGCAGATTTTGTTGAATAAGACCGATGTCTGTAGGTTTACTTTTTTCTTGGAAATCTTCTCAAGAAGTCGATAAGCCGTTTTAACGTTGTTAGAACAACGGGAAAAGTTATAGATAGTGGTGAATTGACCGCCTTTTGACAAGTTTCTGCTGAAACTCCAAGGTTATCTTATCGTCATTTGCTGTCGGATCATGTAATCGAATGTTGGTGTACTTTGGTGAC
>NW_013665628.1:284345-287558 GCF_000517525.1 Limulus polyphemus
ATAGATTACATCTGCCTACAAGAAAATCTGTCACCAAAGTACACCAACATTCGATTAAAGCCATGTCTAAATCCTAGAGGTTATTATATGAAAATTAATTAATCTAACGCTAAACAACTGCTTTCCAAATAATGTAGTTCCGATAGAACACAAAATATAGCAATCCTGGACTTATTCTTTCTGTAGTACATAGTTCGTAACTGTTTTATGCATTTGATTACAGACAGTAAAAACCAGTATTAGTTGGAGTTTAACATTTACGAATGAATGTCGATAGCGCCGTATGTTAAACAAAGAATAGTAGAATGGCATTAAATACACTGCAAACCCGTATTGGGTCAGTAAAGAATAACGAAGTTTCATTTGTTGCCTATATTATTGTAGTGTATTACAATATTACTCCGACATAGTTAAGGCGTTCTGTACCTGTAAATTACGTGATTTATGTATGTATTATTTAAAACATTTTGAACAATAACTCTGATGTTTACACGTCTTATACTAATTATAAAGATAATTAATCTCTTTAAGTTATATTATCTTTTGTATTCATTGAGCTATAGAAATTGTATATACTTAGTCTAATATCATATTATTTTCATTATAAATCCTTTTTCTTTTTATCAGTTTTGCAAATTATGGCCGCTGCAGATTCTAAAAATATAAAATAATAATTAAGATTTACACCGTTTTTTTTTTTGATGCAGCTTTCTTATTAAAGCTCCCATCTTATTTTCTTAATTATTATTTGAAATACGTGATATAACAAATAAACGTTAGTATTGTTTATATAAAAAAAAAAAACATTAATAAATACCTTTAAGGCTCTAAACGTGAATTAAACTGCTTATGATTTATAAAATTTTGGAAAAGTTGTTGAAATTTGTATACCATTATTGGTGGTTGATATACTTTATTATTTATTTTAAACATAGAACATTATTATTTTCTTCCTACGCAAAACAAACAAAATAAAACCAACCATCAATAAAAACAGGTTTCGACTATTAGACACCCAGATTTTTTTTACAACATTAACTCAAGGTTTTTTCATCAGATAACAAGTTTTTTGAAAAGGATATCATGGCATCTTGAATAGTTTGTAATTAATTTTAGGGTGTGAATAATGTAATACGCTGCCTTTGTGATAGCAGATTACAGCAATATGATTTTAGCTTTAATGTATTCAAAGTGCAGTAACTTTGACTGTAAATTTATAAGTCTATTTTTCTTTCTCAGGAAAAAGCTTCTGTGTTGATATCGGAGAAGTTACCTTTTTCTTTCTTTGAGACTTTAAAAAAAAACACTTGTTCTTTTAACTAATTTCTCAACAAAAGTATTTTGTGGTATAGTTATAGTTGGTGTTTTAAGGGGTTTTTTTTCCTTTAGTGCTTTACTGAATTAGTTGTTGCAGACATAAAGAATATCTTTTGGATGTTGTATATGAAACTACTTTAAATCACAAGAAACAAGATACGCAGGAAGTAAAACAATTGTACTCTATGATTGCACATGTTAATACATATATATACATATATATATATTGGAGATACAACAAATGCAATATACTATTGTATTTTAAATGGTAAACAAATTACGCTATCATAAAGGGTATTTTTATATAAGTTCTCAAATTTCTACAAAACACTATAAAACCACACTGTTACTAGTGTAAGTATTCTTTATCTTTCGTTTTATTTATGTTGTGATTAAGAGTCATAGCTCACTTAATGTAGTCTAATAATTTCAATATTCCAGTTTTTGACAGTTCACGAATATTTTTCATATACAAAAGTAGTTTTTGCTAGAAAACTCAGTTCTGTTCTGTTTTGTTTCAGAGATATACAGAATGTTAAGGAGAATATTAACCAAGATATTGGAAGAGCAGAAAGAAGACCTCGAGTCATAGCATCATATGTTTCTTACTTGACCGGCCTAAAAATTAAATAGAAGGTGATCCAATATGAAGATTTGTCTAAAAAAATACTTTCACACTTGACGATGAAATAATGTTTTGCATTATTTTATTTTGTTAATAGTCGCAATTAAACAACATCATTTCAACAATTACAGACCTGCGTTGTTTTTGAAATGGTCGGCCACTGCCTATTAGAGAAACACTTGTAGAAAATATATTGGTAACTATACAATCTACTTATGCAACGCAAGAGTAGAAGACGATGTTTCGAAAGTCCTTTCGTCTTCAGGTCAATTTGTGTTTGTTTTTATTTCAGTTTGTGACTTTGACTTTTGACTTGGTAGGTATTTCCGTTTAGATCATTTGAGACTGAACTCAGGAAGAATTCGGGGTCGGAAAAACCGGGGGTGTTCAGAAAATTGTTTCTTTTCGCCCCAGTCTTATGTGAGAGTTACAGTTAGCGGCTTTGTAAAAAAAGAAGAAAAAAAAAGAAGAAAATATATGAACTGAAGAGTGAGTTAAAACGACAACGGTAATCGTGATTTAAGACTTAATTGGAAGGAAGCTTTAGCAAGCAAAAACGCAAAAACCACAGATGGATAATAAGTTTTTCTTTCATGTTACATTTGACTGGAGAGTATGACATAACCAGTGTGTGGGAATCTACGGATCCAATACCCTTAATTTTGATTTGGGAAGAAAATGGAAATACCCCGAGAACAACCCACTTTCACTACCCGGACGCCGAATAATCTATCCGGATAGTGCCTTAGCTGTGGGGTTAAAAGTGTTGTTCATTTTTAATCTCTGCAAGCTCCTGCAGGCCTTATATAGTATTCAGGTTGATTGAGATGGACGTCACTTGATTGTTCCTGGTTGTTGGAGCAACTGAGTGTGGATTCAACCAATGTTAGCCATAAGTTACTGATTTATTTTCCAAAATTTGTCTGAGTAAATGATTCTAGCTTTGTGTATTTTGTGTCCAGTTGACAGTTCAGAACATACTATGTTGAGTTGCATAAGTAAGTTGTATAGTCATCAATATAATGAGTAGTAGAGCCACGCCAACAATTGTAAACGTCTTTAACGAACGTTTCGGAATTACACATATTCCATTTTCAGCAAATCTATGAAAATAACAAGTTAAACAATCTTTTAAACAATTACTAATATAAAAATACAATGAATAGTATTAGGAAATTATAAAACATTACAACTTAAGAAAGGGGAAAGAGAGAGAGAGCTACTTGAACAAAGACAAGGACGGGAACGTAAGTTAGTAATTTATAATTAGA
>NW_013665628.1:287568-306404 GCF_000517525.1 Limulus polyphemus
AGAATTAGGAAATTATAAAACATTGAACTTAAAGAAAAAGGGGAGAGAGAGAGAGAGCTACTTGAACAAAGCAAGGAGGGAACGAATTTGAATTTCAATTGAGGCTTGAAATTCAAACTCGTTCCCCCTTGCCTTATTCCTTCTGCCCCCCCCCCAGTGTCACAGCGGTATATCTGCGGGCTTATAACGCTAGAAGCCGGATTTCGATACTCTTGGTGGGCAGAGCACAGCTTGCCCATTGTGTAGCATGTGCTTAACTTCAAACAAACAAACTCTAACTTCTTTGTAAGTGGAATGTTTTCTTTTTATTTCCCAACACTAATTATTGTGTTTTATATTAGTAATTATACTAAATATTGTTCAATTTGTTATTTTCATAGATTTACTGAAGACAGAATATGTGTAACTCCGAAACGTTCATTAAAGATGTTTACAACTATTGCCGTGGTTCTACTATTCATTATCAGATTTAGTTTTCCATCAAATGTATCAATCAGTGACCAATATATTTCTACAAGTGTTTCCTTAATAGGCAGTTGCCGCCCATTTCACAGTCAACTCAATATGAATGCCCTGCCTAAACTATCTATTAAAGAATTACCGATCTGTTTTCCATGGTGTCACAAAAATCTATGTTACACTTACATCAACAAGTTTCATGCCCGTTTATTGTGTTATATTGGTTGTACCAATTCTTCATTTGTTAAATAAATAAAATAAGTAATTAAATAGAAACAATTGCTCCCACTTAGATTTTGACATTTCATATTCATTATTCACCATGTGTTTTGATATTTAATTAACTAAGAACAATTTCCTTTCTCATTCTTAGAAGGGGTTTATGTCCCTATGAAGCATAAAACAGATGGTTTTATGTATAATGTTTTAATATTAAATCAGTATAGGTTTGGCTTGTTCTAAATTTCGCGTAGAGCTACATGAGGGCTATCTGCGCTAGCCATCCCTAATTTAGCAGTGAAAGACTAAAGGGAAGGCAGCTAGTCATCACCACCCACCGCCAACTCTTGGGCTACTCTTTTATTAATGAATAATTGGATTGACCGTCACATTATAACGCCCCCACGGCTGAAAGAGCGAGTATGTTTGATGTGACTGGGATTCAAACCCGCGACACTCAGCTTGCGAGTCGAGCGCCCTAACCACCTGACCATGCCAAGCCCTATAAAATTGTTTGTTTGTAACTAAGCAGAAAGCTACACATCTGTGCTCTGTCCCCATGGGTATCGAAAGTACAACGTTCCATTATTTGTAAGTCGAGTTTTATGTGTTTTTTCTTTTTATTTTATTATTTGATGAAAGTTAATTTTATACAAAACAAGAGAGGAAAACGCTGTTCTATTTAATTACCCATATTTTACCTTTTCTAATTGGTAACATTTAGACTTCTTGTAAGCTAGGTATCGTGGAATCAGAAAACAACCCGATTTCCTGAGCGCTTTCGGAAAGTGGACTCTCCTTTATTAGGTCTACTGGGTTGAAGTGATATTGCAGTTATTAACTTAAAAACACTTTAAGAAAATCATGTTACATATGGATAAATCTGGTATGTAGTAGCATATAACAAGAGATAATGTCCTTCATATTACACGTTGACAGTATCCTTGGAAGCTAATAACGATTCCTACTAAACATTTAGGCATAAGATGGATTACACGTATTTCCAATTAATAATTATTCTTAATAATGTGTAGTTAATATCAATATTGTGAAAGAGTGGAGGCAGTTAGTCAACAACACTCACCACCAATTGATTGGTCACTCTTCTCTTACCGAATCTTATTATTTGTTTTGGAACAAAGCCACTTTTGGCATTGTAAGTCAGTAGACTTAACGCTGTCCCATTGAAGCGGACCACTCTTACGTTGGAGATCCTTTTTGCGACAACAGGCTGTGCTAACCATGAACTCTCGGATTCACATACTTTCCCCCACACACTCATTTAGGGGGAGAGATTTTATGTTTCGTGTATGTATGATAGATTATCATTTGGTATCCTTATAATTATGTAAGAATTAATCGAATGGTATTTTCACGTATTGGAGAGGTATTTTACCTTGGAATTAATATATCAATTTCTTTGTTAGAATGCAGTGAATGACACGACACTCTACAAGCCACAAACAAAGTCACTTTATTTACTCTAAGGCTTTGAATATATCTGTGTTTAATTGCTATACTTGTTTATTTGTTTTAAAATATTCGCACAAAGCTACTCAAGGGTTTTTAACGCAAAGTTGTCCATAATTTTCAATTGATAGAATAGATAGGAAATAGCTAGTCAACTCTTAGGGTATTGTTAACTGACCAAATAGTGGGATTTGGCCGCCATTTTTATAAGGCACCAATAACTTCAAAGTGCGGAGCACATTTTTGGAATTCAATTTCAAAAACCCAAAAAGATTAGTTAAATACATGGATATAATGGCTTGGTATAAACGTGCACAAAATTGCATTTTCTGTCACACAAACACCTTACTGTAGCTAAAGACAAACTGTCCTCTTCCTAGACGAAGAACTTTTACTTTCAGCAATTGTGAATGCGCGAGGAAGGCAGCCAATCAGATTTAGAACACCTTGATCATTTTATGTCATCTTGCATCGTAGCAGCTCCCGTATTACACGATGATTAATTTTAAAAAAAAGTGCTTACCTTTATGCAAATGGGCTGTTAACATACAAGACAGCATACAATTGATTCTTCTTCGTCTCACCTTTCTCTCAACTGCTGTATAACGACTACTGTTGTTCCGATCCATGATACTTGTGTGTATGTATTTTCTTACGATCAATACTGCACTCAATAATGCAAATACAGATGAATACTGGAGACTGGGATTGTTTTTCAACTCATCTTTTGTAAAATGCAATATACTTTATAGAGAAGCAAGAAGTTAATAGTATGATGACCATAAAAGAAAGATCTGCAAGAGTATGTGGAATATTATCTAAAAGTAACTAAGAATGCTGAAATAAAACCTAATAAAGTGGCTAGAATAACATCATAGCTGTATGCACGTTCAACAACCAGTTAGTTAACTTCATTATCTTTGAACAAAAAAAAACACATTAACAAATCGAAAATAAATATGCTTTAAATGGAAACTACATCCCTTATAATTGCTTTAAAACTCTGACATTTTTTAAATTATTCTTGGAGGTGTAGGTTTTAAACAAAGGTGTAATAATGTGGATAATTATGCATGTCATATAAACAAAGGTGTAATAATGTGGATAATTATGCATGCCATATAAACAAAGGTGTAATAATGTAGATAATTATGTATGCCATATAAGCAATAATACAAAACAAATACGCATATCTAATAATCCAATGTTGTAGTGTTTGTGTTGTCTAATGGACATTTTATTTTATTGTGCCGTGTTTTATGCCAGTTAGATGAGGAAAACTTAATTTACGATCACTGGTTACTCAGTGACAATCACAATTAAAGAATTAAAAAATGGATTAGTCGCCTGGCCTGAAGGGACAAGCGCTGATAATAAATTACGCAAGTGGCCTGAAAGGGAACATCTAGCCTATTTACTTACTTTATCTTCAAATTAATATCCGTGCATGAACCAAAAACTCAGGCAATCTCTAACGTTTTCTAAAAATATCGTCTACCACAAACCAATTGAAATCGAATTTGATGCTCTCTCTTAACCTTTAATGCTAACAGTAATTCATAATTCTTCTTTAAAACATAAAAAACAATTAAGTAATATTATGCATTTGTAAGCTCATGAGCATACTTTTAGGTAGAATATATGTGTGTATATGGTTGGTTATATCATATCCATATATAAATGTCGATAAATTTAAAATTGAGCAGATAGCCTATTTGTTTATTTTCAAGTACATAAACTTTGACAATCATAAATTTCAGTATTAGTAATACCCAGAGCTTTAGACTTAATGAATTATCTTTCGTATATTATTACATTATTCGCCATTATAACTCTCAAACAATAACAAGATATAACGACTTTCTAGCCAAATACAAAGGATCGAATTCATACATGAAAACAACAATAAAACTCATAAGATATAAAACTTTCCCATTTCTATAATCAGTGTTCTTATACGATTGACATTTATAATTAACTAGAAATACATGTAACGTACCTCAACATTGTTATTGCTATGCAAACTATTGATAACATTGTAAGTTTATTCCAGTCTTTCAGGTATCAATTAGATATCTTGGCAACATTTTTATTTTCAGGCATTTTTGGAACGTTTCGTTACACTATTATATTTTAGGCTGAGAAATGCTCAACAATTTTCACAATTCGTTTTATCAACCTCAATTACTTTACTTTTATCATCGTATCAAACTATCGTACTTTCATTTTATAGCATACAAATATTTTCTACTGCAATACTTTCTAAAGCATGTTTTACAAAATATTTATGATAGTAATCACATTTATGAACTATTCCAACCAAATATCAACATGTTACCTACACAGTGTATTATCGACGTAACCAAATATCGACATATCTTCATTTCCACACCTACAGATTTTATTATCAACGCAACCAAATATCAACATGTCTCCATTTTCAATACACGCAGACTCTACTGTCCATGTAAGCGCTCATTATTCCTATTGTCAACTGACAATATTTTCGAAACTGTAAAATCCTCGCATACTATCCAGTGCATGCACTTCACGAACATCTCAGGAAAAAGAAGAAAATGCTTTAACCTGGTACTTTTTTTACCATAACAACATAACATAATGTATTGGGACAACATGAGACCTATTAACCCATCTCGGCTGCCCCATCTTCTAAACTGAACTAACTCTATTAATAGATAAATTTTAAAAAATCTTAAAGCAACCCTTATCATTCATATACTTACCAAGCTTTCTCTTAAACTCACTTATATTTACTGCCTCCACAACATCCGAAGGCAACCCATTTCAAAGACCAACCACCCTGTTAGAAAAATAAAACTATCTTACCTGAAGATGGCACCTACTCTGCCAAACTTTATAATCTTGTCCCCTAGTTCTACTATTCTCACTGTTAATATAAAAAATATGATGCATCAACACTATCAATTCCGTTTGCAATCATAAACACCTCAGTCAGATCCCCTCTAACTATTATTTTTTCAATAGAAAACAATTTTAGAGATTTCAGCCTCTTCTCGTATGACAACCACTCAATCCCAGACACCATTCTAATAACCTCCTCCTATACCCCTTTCCATCAATTCAATGTCCTTCCTAAGGTAAGGAGCCCAGACTGAACACAATACCCCAAATGTGGCCTAACCAGTGACCTATACAATTAAATTATAACCTCTTTAGAATTGCATTCAATATTTCTGTAGATACAATCTAAAATCATATTTTATAATTATACAATTTTATAATTATTAAAATCATAATTATACTTATAATTTAAATTATGATAACCCATATGAATTATCTTGCATTTATTATAATTAAAACCCATTTGCCCTTTTGTAAATCAGCAGCATCCTCTTCACACCTAGCAACACCCAAAACCTTAATATAATCTGCAAATTTAAGTAATGCATTGACTATTCCTTCATCTATGCCATTGATGTAAATCAAACAATTAGAGCAAAAGTCCTAAGACTGAACCCTGAGGTACCCCAATTGTAACATTAATCTAATTTGACTGAACTCCATTTGTAACAACCCTCTGTTTTATTCCATACAGCTACTCTTCTATCCAATTTGATAACTTATCCCCCACACCTATAGAGATAATTTTTAAACCCCTTTATATGACACCTTGTCAAATGCTTTCTGAAAATCCACATACACCAAATCTACACCCTTACCCTCATCTACAAAAGAATGTAAAAAGATTTTCACTTAGTGGAACCATGCTGGCTATCCAATAAAATTCGAAACTTTGTTAGATTGCTATGCAAAGCATCTTTTATCAGACTTCCAAAGCTTTTCCTACAACTTATGTAAGACAAATTGACCTATAATTACTAGGACAGTTTTATCACCTTGAAAAGAGGAGTGACATTAGCTAATTTCCAATCCTCTGGTACCTGCCCACTATTTATGGACTTACGAAAAATAGTAGCAAGTGGCTCACCTAGCCAATCCTTACCCTCCTTCAACACCCTAGGGGAAATATTATCTGTCCCAGGGTCCTTATCGTTATTTAAACTTCCCAAATTTTCTTAACAAGCTGATAATTAATGCAGTCATCTTTTTCGATCTTGTTTCCATCTATGTTCTGTTCTAGATGTGTAATACTCCTTAAATCTTCGTTAGTAAAAACTGAAGAAAAAGAAAAAGTTAATAACCCAGCCATCTCATAATCATCAGATACGAGCTTTCCTTTATGACCCCTCAAGGATCCTACACCCATCCCAACATTTTGTTTTCCCTTAATGTATTTAAAGAACTCCATAATGTTAATTTTTACATTTTTAGCCAATCTTTTCTCATACGTCCTTTTTGATGTCCTAATTTCCTGTTTCACCAACTTTCTTGATTTTCTATAATATTATAAATCTCCCTTCATACCAGTCAATTTTAAATTTATGATGCTTTTCTTTAATTTTATCTCTTATTAAACTCTTTGTGAGCCAACCTGGTTTTTTACTTGTAGCTACCCTTTTCTTTCTATAAGGAATATGTTTACGTTGATTATTTAAAAATTTATCTTTAACAATTTACCACATCTGATCAGTGTCTCAAAACTCAGCTGCTCAATTCACAACAGATAATTCTTGTCGCATCTCTTCGAAATTTGCTTTTTCAAATTTTTAACCAAAATATCATTATTCCTTATCTTCACATGCAGCTAAATAGAGCAATGATCTCTTGCACCCAGATGTTCCCCAATTTCTACCTTCTCGATCATTCTATATTTGAAATTAACAATAAGTCTAAAATAGCATTGTTTCTAGTTGGTTCCTTGACTAATTGGTGAAGAAAGCCATCTTGAACAGTCTTCAAAAACCTTTCTCCCTCATGGTTTGACCCAATCTATATACCTGAAATTAAAAATCACCCATAATTATGACTTCATTATCAGCTGAAAATTTAATCTCATTGTAAAGTTTCACATTAATTTCATCAGTATCATCTCGTGGTCTACAACAAATTCTCACTAAAAGCCTTTCCCCTTTATATCCGCGAACAGAAACCCAAATTAATTAAATCTCCTTGCTATTATCTTTGATATCCTCAACTTCAACAGGATATAACCCACTTTTTACATATAAAACCACTCATATTCTTCTCTCTTTAGTACTCTGTCCTTATTAAATAACCTATAACCTTGTATTTAAAAAAAAATCATATACGTTTAACCATGTTATTCTCATTATATCAAAATCCTCCATTCCTACCATTACTCTAAACTGAATCTAAAATCATTTTTATTTCTAATACTTCTAGCATTACAATAGTAACAATTAAGCCTACCCTTATAACTATTTCTATACTCAGAACATCTATTGTATTGTTTATAAGGCAATTAAATGAATTATTCAGACGAAAGAAAGGCATGTTTTTTATAAGCACAGTCTTGCATACACTAGCAGTCATATGTTCAAGCAAGCTGTGCCATTGTTCTGTGGGCATCTAGCTGGAACTTTCTACATTCGTTATAAGTTTTATGCGTCAATTAGAGTTAAGCCAGTCGTATCTACTTTTTATATTCAGGCGTTTTTTGTTTTATTTTTTACACGTTCCCTTACACTACTATATTTTGGTCTAATAAATGCCCAAAATATTCACTTTTTAAGATTAAAGCACAGGAAAAGTATTTAGCATCCCCGTGTTTGTTTGTGTAAGGAAGTACATTACGCTAATAAAACAGTAAATTGACAAACAGTGATGTATATAAGAAAAGTATTTTATGTTGAAACATTACGTATGTTGTCTAGTTACATTAACTTTAATCATGCTTATAAATATTTGTCTGTATATTTACTACTACCTATGTATTTCGTTCAAGGCGAATTCACGACCTATCAACAGTACAATGCTCTCATGGATAGACTTATACATGGTGAATATGTCACAGCCCTATCCGAAGAAAGAGAGTGTTAACCAATGTAAGTCGAAAGATAAATGACACAGAGTTTCGAAGAAAGGAACTTTAGTGTTCTTCATAGAACAGAAACAGCTTTCAAAACTACATCTAGCTCGAGTTACTCACTAATCTTCAAAGAAAGACAATTTTTTATTTCCCACCTAAACAGTCATAGAGTTGAAGCTATTTTCTGACACCGTTGACACAAGAATAATCAAATATTTGAAGCTACTAAAGATCCACAAGTAATAAATTCACAAGCTTTCTGACACATCTCGAAATGAAGAGGTATTAAGATTATACAATAACAATTATAATTAATAATAAATACTCTTAATTATAAGTAATAGGTAAACTACAAAAAAACTTCTATGAGCACTCTGTTCTAGGCCATCAGTTGGGTACTCTTGCTGCTAGCCATGTTTTCGATTCCGAAACACTTCACAAGCTTAACGAAATTGTCAAGCACTGAAACAGATTTGTCACATTTAAAGCTTCAGGTATTATGACTATCTCATTTATCCATTGAAGTTATTATAAATTAAGTAGTTTATTGTTATGTAATAATCTAGCTAATACTATAAATGACTAAAATTCATATTTAATTATATAAATTTAATAATTCAAGTTACTATAAATTATTCAAACACATACAAACCCGAAACTTATTTCAAATGTGGAAAGTTCCAGCTACATGTATACAGAACAATAGCACAGCCTGTACAGATGAATATGTTACCGCTATTGTATCTTATCTAGTTCAACCCGTTTCGGTCCACCACAGTATTTGATGGGGAACCTTCTAAAAATGGCTGCTTATTTTCACCGTTGAAATTACTAACCAAAAGGGAAGGTGACCAGCCAGCAGCACCAGTCACTAAAGAGCTATGCCCGGTCCTTTGAATAGATTAACGGGACTGGCTGTCACTTTTATAGCGCACCTACAGCTGAAAGGGTAGAACATATTCAACGACATAACGTCTGGAACTGCCAGACTATTCGATCAGCAATCTGACAAGCTAATCATTGGCAAGGTAAATTTCAAGTTAATCAAATGTTTTGTGAAATTTGAACTTTTTTAGACTTTTTACGACGTAATGAAATCTCCGAAATTCTAAAATAATATAGGAAAATTTAAGAGTGACCAAAGTTTTCGTTAAAAGAAAGGCTTAAGCAATTTTTTTAACTTTTAAATAAATAATGGATATTCTGTATAAACACCGACACTCATTAGAAGAAATGATTCATTAAGTAAAGAACTGTAATACATATAAGCATACTGTATTGAAAGGTATTTGACATTTTCTGAATTTTTATATATAATCAGGTCAGAAATAAGTTTAAAACAACTGGTTACTTATAACATGTTTTCAATACATTTCCTGTCTGGAGATCATTAAAACTGGCTTTCAGGAACCAAAATTCCTGCTCAGTTAATAACGAGGATACGAAATTGATGATTCAATGTATTCTAATGGCCTTTAGTTTTCTTTTGTATTGTTCCGGGCCTTCTTTTTAATTTGATAAGTAAAATTAGCATAATTAATGTCAGAAAATGAACGCAATTAATGTCAGATTACCTTTTAGTTCTGGTCTATACAGTCGGTTTACTTTTGATCAGAAGTAGTTCATAATTGCTTGTCTGCAAGTTCAATAAACTTTCAATATAGCTTTTTTACAGGATTTTAAGCTCTCATGAAATCATTAAATTTCATAAAATTGTTCAGGCAACATAGTTTTCAAAAAAAAATACTTAATAGCTCACTATTTTGTTTTTAATTTGTGGCTAATCTTTTTTTATATAACTAGATGCCAATCACTAACTAGTTTTTTATCCTAATTGTTGACAATTAAACTGCTGCCGTATTCAGGGAAGTACTCAAAAGGACAGTCTGATTGTAATGGCCCAGATTCGATCCTGGATGTTATTTCCTGCCTGGAGTCTCCCCTAACCCAATTAGAACTTGAATCAACTAACTGTTTGAATGTTTTCCAGAGGGATATCCAGGTACTGCTGACTTCTGTGCTAAGTTGACTTAGTGGGTTATCAGTTAGGAGGATGTATAAGACTTATTTTGTTGTTATTTTCTCATATGTGGTTCATATATTATCATTTTATTAATATTCCAATTTCTCGTACGGCCTTCTTCTCTAGATGGTAAATAGCAGATAGATAGTATTGCCGATTCTCCTATGTCTAATACTTTCTTAATTTAAGATTGTCGGTGATATTTTTTTTTCTGCAATATAAATATTGTAAATGGTGCTTTTACTATGGATCGGGTTTGGTAGTTTGTATATTGTTTGTACGTGTGCGATTTTGTAAAGAGTTTTTTTCTTCTTTCTTAACATTGGATTTAAAAATCACCAATAAAAATGTACACAATCATAAGCGCTGTCTTGCTACCCACAGCAGTACCATTAACTAGATGAATATAAAGCCAGTTAAATATAAAATTAGTTATAAAGATATAATAACAGTAGACACTGCAATGCCGCCCGCCAGTGACACAGCGGTATGTCTGCGGACTTACAACGCTAGAAACCAGGTTTCCATACTCGTGGTGGGCAGAGAACAGACAGCCCAAGGTATAGCTTTTTGCTTAATTACAAACAAACCCAAAAATACCTTCTACTAATTTTAAACCCGAAAAGATTTTACATGTTGCATTACATAAACAAACCCAATAATCTTGGAAAGCGTATGATTTCCATAGACACGTATCTACCACATAAGGACGTATTAACTTCGCTTTCTTCTTACTTCAAAAAATACAAAACATTTTACCAGAGATTATTGAGAAAATTAATAAAAGCGAACCATAACCTCTCTGCTCTCTCTATATATATTTCCTCACTATATATTACTCTTACACAAAAGGAAAGCCAAGAAATTCTAGAAGTTTATCTAAACTTATGCAGTAAACCCTCACCCCTCTACCAATAATAATAATAATAAAACATCGTTCTAATTTTACTTACTTTTGTAATTTTTAATTCATGCCAACTTTATTGTTCCTAAAATTCTGTCAAAGTCATTGAGTGATGTTAAAAACTAGTTCTATCAGAAAAAAAGAAAACATAGTACAAACACCATGAAATGTTACACCGATAATATTTTTTTTCTTTGAACGCCAAGTGCTCAATCTCTTCAAGAAATATTTTCACTTGCTAACTCCTTTCATTGAACAAACAAGATACCATTGGTTATTTGCTTACATAAACTTTCTTCATCTTACGAAAAATGGTTTATATAGATATATACATATAAGGAACCAACAGAGAGGCAACTGCTTCACAAGTATTACCAAGAAAAACAAAGCAAAAAAACGCAAAACATTACTTACAACCAAACAATCCATTCTAAGAAAATTTGTACCAAAGAAAACAACAAAAATACATAAACACTAAGATAAACCATGAATCAAAACGGCATTAAAACGTGGTGGAAATTAACAGATAATCAATTTTAAACAACAAATTACTGTAATTCCCTACAAAAACCTTCTTACTATTGCTTTCTTTCTTATAAAACACTCAACACCCTGCCAGTTGTCACTGCTTTTAACAAACATTATGATAGTTTCAAGCATCCTTGCCATTATGTTGCTGGTTTTTCTTTCAGAGAAATCAAAAAGTTGCAATTATATCCCAGTTCATTGTTAAAATTAGCAATGCCTTCACCACATAATGGCAGCCGTTCTCTTCATTAAGTACATTGTCATACATGCAAGCTCATGAAAACTGATAACACTTTATCAGACAAGAACATTTAAAATCTCTTTGAAATTTTGAAGAATCGTCCACTAAAAGTTCACAGTTTTTTTTTTGAGCTTCTATCAATAAAAGGCCGTTCTATTTTCATGAGAAATATATTCTAAGGAACAAGAACCACAGTTTAAATGCCCCTTCCCTTCCTATGAAGCTCCAATGGACTCTAGTGCATTTGATCAGTTTAGACGCGAACATGGAAGCCGGAGTTCATGAACAGCAGAGGGCTTATGAAAGGTTTGTTAAGGTGTGTGCGCGCGCTAAGCTTGACTCAGTGCTCATCTCAGAATCTTGATAGTACATTTTAAACCTAGATACTTGTAATTATGGCCATCAGAATGGCCACGATGATTATTGCAGTAAGTAGTTCCAAAGGAGCATGGGACCTGGAACTTTATAAAGTGAGATTACCTTTAGTGTACATATTTTGGAGTTACAAGTTTAAAATATAGTACTATACGATAACCTGATTTAATCTTTGGAGTTGGACATATTTTAAAAAACATGAATTTATTTTCATACCCAAAATTTGTTACAATGATAAATTTTGATAAAAGTGGGCTGAAACCGCCTTGAGTACTCGACAGGAAGGGAAAGTCAGAAATAAAGAGTTGGAGGAGCCGTACAATTATCCGTTCAAGGGTCTTGTTGAAAATTCTGGTAAGACTGATTGTACAATATGAGCTAACAGCAGTAGATGGCTTATCAGATTTCAAAAAGGAAAAAACGGATGAACTCTTTCATTCAGGAGATAGAGTAAAAGTCGGTCGAAGGAGAAATGTGACAGATGCCGCTAGGAAGAAGAAGAACCTTACAGGAGCATGTTGAGGATGACAGTATGTAACACTTTCAAGACCCGAGGCTGCTGTACTATGACAGTTTTTCTAGGCACGTCGTACGTCCCGAACAAATAATCACATTTAAAGTTTATTCTTCTAGATGATGTACTGTCAAGAGAAGAAGTTTTGAAAAAGTAAGCTGTGTGTGAAATAACGTATTAAGAGTGTGCATAATCAAGAGGATGACAGTCAGGTGCCTGAAGCAGGTGTTTATAATAACAAGCAAAAATTGTATTTGTTTATAGAGGAGAAACAGTTACTAAATGGCCTACCAGAAATAGATACGAGTGTGAACTCCTCTAACCTGTGAATAATTTAAAGATATGATAAAGCTGAGAATAATGGGTAGAATGTCGAAGTTGAATACAAATTAGATTACACTTACTAGGTTTTACTGCCCAAACAAAGTTCCACGTTGTGTGTTGTAAGCACCTGAAAACGTAAAAAGAGAGAAAGGTCATGGGAGCGGCGAGAATCTAGCACAAAACGGGATCATTGTAATAACCTGCTCAAAGGTATGTGCTAAAGAACTGAGGTATTCAGTGCAAGTAAGAATCAGAAAACCAAGATGGCGAGCAACAGTTAATTGAAAATTCGTGAAAGTTCATGGCTGTGAAGGGCAAACAAAAACGACAGACGACTCGGCAGACGAGCTGCTATATAGGTAGGTGATCACTGCCCAACAGATAATAAAGATGGAAAGAGAAGAGCGTCGATATTGTGAAATATTATTTCAGTAGAAATGAGTACAGTTTGAGTGAATAAACAAATTCGACACAAACTGCTTCCAAAACCTAGTATGAATATAAAGCTCTATCTGATACAGATAGTATGAATATAAAGCTCTATCTGATACAGCTAGTATGAATATAAAGCTATATCTCATACAACTAGTATGAATATAAAGCTCTATCTAATACAACTAGTATGAATATAAAGCTTTATCTGATACAGCTAGTATGAATATAAAGCTCTATCTAATACAACTAGTATGAATATAAAGCTTTATCTGATACAGCTAGTATGAATATAAAGCTCTCCTGATACAGCTAGTATGAATATAAAACTCTATCTGATACAACTAGTATGAATATAAAGCTCTATCTGATACAACTAGTATCCATATAAAGCTCTATCTGATACAACTAGTATGAATATAAAGCTTTATCTGATACAACTAGTATGAATATAAAGCTCTATCTGATACAACTAGTATCAATATAAAGCTTTATCTGATACAACTAGTATCCATATAAAGCTCTATCTGATATCACTTTCCATTATTGATCTAATTGGATCAGTGAGAACTGAAATAGTTCGAACGATCAGTTTTCAACTGATCAAGCAATTACGACATGAACAAATATATTTCATTATTTTTTGTTAAAGGATTTCATTATGTTTGACGCATGTCAAGGGACATTTTTATCATGCTGTTTTACTAAATGGGGGTCTAACGCATTTTTATTAATGCAACTGATTTACATTATAACCATGTAAAACATTTTGAAACTAAAGCATTACGTTAAGAAAACAGTAGTGTGTAAGTTGACTGTTTTAATTATTTCAATAAATCCAGGTCTGACTAAAGAAAAAGTTGTTTGCGGAATGAGTTAGGTACTTTTTCGCTTTTTTGCATTTTGTTTTATCTATAAACTGATTTACGCGTGAGCTCTTCGCTTATTTTTTTGTTAGTTTCACAGTTTTTAATCAGTATTTTTAAAAGTAAAATAAGTAATATGAAACTATTTGAAAGTTTCATCTGTGTTAGGAAATGATTCTTTGGGTATTTTGAAAAACCTACATAATGTTAGCTAATAATTATATATCAACTTTTGCATAAGACGGCTTGAGCTGTATATGGTATCATTTCATGGTAATACTATTACTAGAGCAACTCTTATTACATCTAAGAAAAACAGCTCTAAGATGCTTTACTTACTTATGTAACCGTTATTTGAGGACTATCTTGTTAATAGTTCAATAAATTATGTTAAGCTTTCCTGGAGATTTGAATTTAACATGAATATACGAAAATATATTCTAAGCTTAAAGTTAAAAACTAAATTAAAAGTAAAAATACCAAATAAGAGTGGAGCACATGAAATAAAATTTCTGGAAAAGAAGATAAGGTGAATTAAATTAGTTTAAAGCACTCTTCAGACTCGACAGCTATGAACTACTTTACGACTTCGTAACTACATGTTACGTTAAGCTCCACTTCCTCTCTTGAAGAGACAAACCTGTAAAGTAAAATATTTATTATTCTATTTTACTTTATTTTAGGGAATAACGCATTAGCGCATTCATACTGTACAAGTTAATCATTTCCACAGCAAGTAAATTAAATTTGTAGTCGACATTAAAAATAATAAACTCAAATTAAATGTCTAAATACATATCTACGCTGTACTCTATACAAAATATTTATAGAATTACAAACATAAATAAGTCTTGTGTATGGTCAAAATGCCATAATATTTGTTACAGTGAAGGAATTTAGACAATTTCACTAATGACATTATGAACAAAAGTCAGCGGGAAATGTATTGATTTTCAAACGTTACTAATATTAATTCATGATTATTAGCGCCTGAATCTAGTTAGTGAATAGTAACTTGTTAGCGATTAGGCTTAGGTGATCATATAGGCTGTTAATCATGACAACCTTACCGGAAGTACTGAAATAAAACTACGATTGATCAAAACTGTAAGCAAGTTATCAATTAAAGCTTAATACGACCAACAAAAGAATGTCATCTATATACTACTAAAACTCTGAGTTTTGTTTGTCTGTAATTAAATACAGCAAAAACGGGTCACGGGTTGTCTAGTATACTCTATAAACAAAACTTATGACTTAAAGTGAAACCCTTAGTTCAAACGTTTTTGTTGATAACCCACCAAAAAAGATTATTACAGATGTCAATATTCGATTTTACAAATCAGGAAGAAGAAAAACTTACTTAGATCAATTTTTTATTTCGTTTACCACAATGAACATTTTTTATTATTATGTTTGTTAACAAAAATACAAACAAACTGAAGAAAGGGGAAGAACATTGATGTCAAACGACTATGCATCCTCATTCACTCTGATTTGTTGTGAAGTCTACGTCTTTCAGTCTCAAAACTACGCGTTGTGGTCTTTCTTTTATGTATTGCGTTACGACGTTTTGTGAAAAATCTGTACGTGGTGGAGAAAAATGGATATCATTTACGGATTCAGCGTACAGGAATTACTGTAAAAATTTCAAAGACAATAAAACCATCGCAGACCTGTATTATTTGTTTGTTTGTTTGTTATGAATTTCTCGCAAAGCTACACGAGAGCTATCTGCGCTAGCCATCTATAGAGGGAAAGCAACTAGTCATCACCACTTACCGCTGACTCTTGGGCTACTCTTTTACCAACGAATAGTGGGATTGACCGTCATTATAACGCCTCCACGGCTAAAAGAGCAAGCATGTTTGGTGTGACGGGGATTTGAACCCGAGATCCCCAGATTGCCTGTATTATAGATGCCGATATTTGAGAATATGTAGGGTCTAACAGGGCCTGCATCATATTTATCAGTTCAAATGGTTAAACACGGCTATATGTATGTATAGATACACATATGAACAGAGAGAGAGGACAGATTTATATTTGACAGCTCATTGCTGTTAAGATGAGTTATTTAAAAACCTCGAGATTCCGCTTATTTAAAGTAAATAAAAGACACATTAATTTGTTTGTATTCAATTACATTTGTGGTAACATGTAAGTTTATCAATATTTTATAATTGGCAAATTTATTACATTACTAAAATGCAAAAACATGTTATAACTTGAAAAATTTGATGTAGGAAATTTGTACGAGTGCACAACTATGCATGATTTTTCAGTACTTTAAATATATCACCGGAGTTTGTCTCTCATTTCTACTAATTAAAAACTACTAAACAATAAAAGAACATGCACAAATACACTTGTTTTCCACATTAAGTTATGGCCCTGCTACTAATACGATTTTCTTTAATTTAGACGAGAAATCTTAGTAACCAACATCGCTAATGGTCCATATTTCATGGAAGAAATCAAATAAACATTTTAATAAACTCCATTAGAACTAAGACTAAGCGAAAAATAAAATTTAGTTAATTCAAAAAGCTACTTAATATTTTAGATTTTAGCCCTTCATGACTTCTAATCTATATTAGTCTTAATGACGAATCATTTTATAAAGACAACACTAAAAATACAACATAATATCAAATAAATCTAATAACAGATATTTTTTTAAATAATAGAAGAATAGAAGCCGGAAAGCGTTAAATTAAGGCTGTTTTCAGATAATTAGTAATAATATTCTCACGCTTTAGTTATACTCTAAAAGCTACAATGTTTTACTAGAACATTAAATTCGGATAATTGAGCCTCTTTCACATGGGAATCTTAAAACTTTGGTGCACGTCGAGGATAGGGAAAATTCAGAAATGATGATAGAAAACTATAACGATAACATCCAATCTTGATGAAATGTAGCAAGATTATAGGTTATCTTAACTTCACCCTGATAATTTTGGGTATTTATTAAATACCCTGATCTACTTGATGACGTCATCATATATGGCGATTTGAGCATATTTTTGAAGATTTGTCACACCAAAATTTGTCTTTTGTGCACTGTTTGTTTGACATATTTTGCCACTGAGTACCCTATAATACCAATAACAACACCACAGTTTAACATTAGCTTTGGTTAGGACGCTTGATTTTTTGTTTGTAGTTAAGCACAAAGCTACACAACGGGCTATCTGTGCTCTGTTCAACACGAGTATAGAAACCTAGTTTCTAGCGTTATAAGTCCGCATACATATCGCTGTGCCACAGGGGGGCTAGGGCACTTAACTCGAAAGCTGCGGGTAGTGGAATTGAAACATGGTACAGAATATTTTAGTCCCTTCAGCTGTTGGACCGTTATAATTTGACGGTCAATCCCATTATTTGCTGATAATGAGTAGCGCGAGGGTTGACGGTCGATGATGACCGGCTGATTACATTCCCTGTGATCGGCAGTTTAAAATTAAGGTCAGCGGCAGACAGCCTTAGTAGTTTTGCCATAAACAAACAAACACCACCAAAATATACATCCAATATAATGATAATTTTGATCTTTACTGATTCATGTTTAACGTTCACTCAGACGGCGCATTACCTTCTTCACAGAATTATTGTGTTGCTTACTAGTAAATGACATTTGGAAGTATCAAAGGAAAAAAAAAAGAACTCACGAGCGAAAGTTAAGTTTCATCCATTATTAAAATTGTCATTACAGTCATATTTTGGGTTATTTCAACCAGAAAATGAAAAGCCAGCACCCCTTTCATTTGACAAAATTTTCCGTCTTTATTTCCGGCTACTTGTATTCCTCTTCCACAGTTTGTTTTTCTTTGATTTTATAGCTTTTCTACCATTATTATATCTAATTATTATAATTTTTAATCACATAGTAGTATATTAACGAATAAAAATAAATTAATTCAGTAGCCAGCTACGCGTTAACTGTACTTTAACTTTAGTTTTTACTCTCTTGATGTAAGTCACTGAGTTTAAAAACGCTTCACCATATAAAATGTATTGTATGAACCGTTTGCAAACTACCTCCATTCTTACCATCTTCAGACAGCTTGTATTGTTAGGTGCTGCGTTAGAGTAATAAATCACACGTACATACACACTTATATGTTGGAGGGAAAGGTTAATATTAAAGTCAAAGGTAACATGGTAGGATTTACGTTGTACGCTTTTGACAATGTTGATAATCTTTGCTGACTTTTTAGGGAAATCTCTTATTTGTACAGTTACAAAAACATAATAATTTTACACGTTCGTAAGTCAGGGTAAATTGGCACTCAATATAAGGTGCAGTAGCTTATATTAGTTTAATTTTTTATCACCTCTAAGTACAGATCATGAAATATTCACATTTCTTCCTGAAGTTAAATAACTGAAACTTCATAATGATGAGAAACTCACTTGAAGTAAATATATATATATAGTAGAGACGGCTGATACGGGTATATAAAACGTTTCGACTTTCTAAGGTCATCATCAGGTTGAGAATAAGAGTTTTCTACACCCATATCAGCCGTCTCTACTATATATA
>NW_013665628.1:307205-308279 GCF_000517525.1 Limulus polyphemus
TATATATAGTAGAGACGGCTGATATGGGTGTAGAAAACTCTTATTCTCAACCTGATGATGACCTTAGAAAGTCGAAACGTTTTATATACCCGTATCAGCCGTCTCTACTATATATATATATATATATGAATAACTAAACATTTATTTCATTACGTGAGAAAGATTAGTGTTTTGCTTTATTAAAATATCACATTATGTCAAAACAATTAACTCACTTTTTACTATTATTGTCATAGAAATGTTTGAATTTATAAGAATTTCTGTGAATAATTTCTTTTCAGGCACATTGTACTACTATATTAAGAGTAAAAACACAAGAACCAACGTTGTTTGGCACAATGAATGGTAAAATCTATATGATTAGTTACAGCCGACTAGTTTCGGTAACGCAGACAATAGCTCTGATGATGGTTTCTTTCTTTGTTTGAAGTTAAGCACAAAGCAACACAATGGGCTATCTGTGGCCTGCCCACCACGGGTATCGAAATCCGATTTCTAGCGTTGTAAATCCGCAGACATACCGTTGTGCTACTGGGAGGCCTGCACAGTGGATCCTCCAAAAGTTTATTTGTTGTCAAAATCCACCAAATATCATTAACTCTCTCAAGGTATAAATTAAACAGATGAAAACATTTTAGTTAGATTCTACTAAATTTTTAGTAATTGTTATACTCTATGTTATTTTGCTTTAGCTTTTTATTTTTGGAAATGTAATTTTCATTACCTCATTGTCTTGTTAATATTAATTTTTGTGCCTATACCAAAAGTATATCAGTAAATAGTGTATGTGTTGCTTGTATAACATTGTCCATAAAGACAATGTAAGCTACATACTTTATTATTATTATCAATGAACACTTAGCACAAATAAAACAGAAGGGAAAATAGAACGATATCATAGCTCCTTGAAACTGTTTCAATGTGGAAAAGGTGCAGTGTATAAATTCATTTATTAAAGATTATTACTGCTTCGAAATACAGTAGAAAGTAAAATTTTGTGGCCTTGGCTCGTGGAATTAAGCTTTAAGCTAAACTTTCTACGTAAACATATAGAGTTGTTTGTTTGTTTGTTTG
>NW_013665628.1:308289-308841 GCF_000517525.1 Limulus polyphemus
CCTGGCCATAACATATAGAGTAAAACATGCATGTTAAATTTGTAGCATGCATAAGGAAGCTTTCTTGACGAGTTTTGATTCGTCTTGCAACCTGCCTTTTTACTACGAGGAGCCAGAGCGTAGATAAATAGATAGTGTAATAATAATAAACTTACAAAATATAAGTTTAAAAACATCACATATAAGTAGGCGAAAGTTATCAGCGCCATAAAACAATGAAATGAAAAATACAAACATAATATAAAAGTTCAGTGCAAATAGGTACAAGGATAAAACATGCAAAAATAAATATATATGTCAAGAAAACCAATATAGTCATATATAGACACACACACATATATATATATATAATGTGCGAAAATAAAACTACACATAGCTTGAATTATGTGATAATGTAAATTAAAGTATGTTCGTATAATCTTTTTTACACCTAAAAACGTTTGAATAATAAAGTAAAATGAACAATGTAGACTTGTAGTACTAAAATAATTGGAAACCCGATGAAGAGCTGTTGCCCGAAACTTTGTTTTCGTGTTTACCAATAAAATTATT
>NW_013665628.1:308851-326527 GCF_000517525.1 Limulus polyphemus
AAAGTTTTCACCATTACTATATTTTCATTTTGCATTGGTATACTTCTGTAAGTTGTTTCTAAATAAGCTTGAGGCTAAATAAATAATTTACGTAATACGTCAATCTACAAAGATTATACAAGAAAGTTTGAACTGGGTAATAACTGGCTACTCGTATGTCATTTAGCACATAATCATTTTGAAAGTTGTTCTTTCATTCAAGAGGACGAGTCATATCACTTGGCCACTTGAACACCTGAAAACGTAGTGTTTCCATGACAACAAGTATCAAAAATAATTATAAGAAAAAAATTATGTACTCAAAACAGTGTTAGGCAAATATTTTGCTTTTTTATTGTTACCATGGTTATACGTTTGTTGATGAATAGGTTGCATGGCAACGGTCTTATTGCTTTAGAAAGTCTTAGACTAATTACACCAAAAATAAGATTTTCGCTAATAACACTCTTAAAGACGAAAAACAAACTTCATAAGGATATTTTTTGTAATATATGAGCTCTTGACCCAACGAATGAACAATCTATTATGGTGATTTCAACCATCACTTGTCGTACGTGAATATTTTGTTACGGTACACTGGTAATCAGCCCTATCCTGATATTATGCTAGTCGATCACATTATTAAATACTTCAATAATATTAACATGAAAAGACTTTCATAAGTTATTTTTTCTATGACTTAATACAGCTAGCTTTACATAAACATAAATCGGCGCATTTTAAGTTTGAAGTGATGCATTTGCATCGAGCAACACATTGTTATTGTGCCCAGAATTATCCTGCTTGAAATGCTTACTGTGATGCAGAAGGGCGTTACTGATTGGTGGAGTGTCATCTGTTTAGAGCTTCATTTCAGATTATCTTCTCACAGGCTCGCTTATACCTTTCTAATGTCTACAGAGACATTTCAAAAGTAAATAGACACCATGATGTTTATTCAATAGTCATTTAATTCAGAAAGGCATCCAACGGCTCCAATGGCCAAGTCAGTCACCTGATATGAATTTCGTCGAGCATGTCTGGGCCATACTTGCTGGAGCAGTGAGAAGAAGTTCCAGAAAACCAGCTTGATGTTTTGCGTGCAGCCTGGGTCAAGATCCTACAGGAGAAACTTGTAGAACTCGTCGATTCCATGCCAGATTGAGTCAAAGCACTGAAAAGTCCTGATGCACATTTGTAAACATTTTTGTCAAGTTGATAATGTGAGATAAATGACTATTGAGAGAAATCATGGTGTTATTTACTTTTGAGATGTCTCTGTACATTTGAGCAAAAGTACTCTCTGTCTTGTTCGACAGTTTTGTAAGTATTTCCGTGAATGATGGGCAAACTTTCTGTGCCTCCAACGCTGAACATGTATTTTTACCACCAAAACATGACGTTATACTACAATCTGTCATAACATGGAACACAAGCACAGCTTTGCACTTCAATTGACCCAGATTTTCTGCATTTCCCTGAATTCGTACGTATAGGAAGATTATGCCACATCCGTATGCAACACAGGGCTCATGAATGTTTCTTTATAGAGCTAAGTGGTAGTTCGTTTGAACGATCTTGCTTTTTCTAAGATTATCGAATCGAGACAAAATTTTGGTCATCATGGGAAACCCGTTTTGTGCCACTGTGCATTATGAATGACCAATATTTCTACTATTCCAAATCCATCCATCATTCAACATGTCTAATGTGATATGCAGTAGAATACCACCAAGTGTGACAAACTTTGTGAGGCTTTTAGCAACAATACTATAACCTGGACTAGACTGATGAGTTCAGCTTGGAATTTTTGTATGGGTTCAAAAGGTTTTCACGTGTGACTTTTTGGCATATAATACAAACGTCCCAGCTGGTACTATGGCTTGTTATTTCTGCTTCTACGCTTGAACTGGGTCTTCGTACATCATAGAGTACATGCTCTTTGTTTGACATTCTTATTGGAATCAAAGTACACACGTACTTGAAATGATGCAACACTTAATTTAAATGCTTTTGAATGATAAAATTGAACTTATAAATCAATCTGGTCTTTTTTTTTTGTACCTTGTGTTAATCTTATAGATAGTGAGAATTAGAGTCCAACAACATATTTATATACTTTTTCATAGGCAGTACACAGGCGTACCACCATGTAGCATTGATGAAACTATCAACAATGTTGAAAAACTTCAGTATGAATTTGTTTTACAAAGTCTTACTTCATTCTAAGTTAAAATGTCATATTTTAATTCAATTTCATGGAGTTTGATCATTTAATAATGGAAGTTGTTTTTTATTCTACATATCCAATCTATGTAGCCTATTGTATGATCAAATTATGTAACTTGTTGTGATAACCCATCGCAAGTTACTAGACAGCAGAATAAAAAGTTTGAAGAGAAAAGGAACATAAAACATAAAACAGCGTTTAGCATTCCGTCTTCATTTCATAAAAAAAATTTTTGTCTCACACTAGTAACCGTTTTTTATCACAATCAAATGATGATGTACTTCAAATCGTTGTTATGATGTGTTTCAACGATTCATCATTATTTTCGCAGCAACGGCTAAATTAGAGCAGGTATCTGCTTTGCGGTATTTTCAGTAAATAAAACAATACAATCCTTAGTGTCAAAAAACCCTAATACATCAAAGATGAATCATAGCCTACCATTCACAGTTTTATTTTCATACTATTTTCCCTGGCCCGGCATGGCCAGGTGGTTAGAGCGCTCGACTCGCAGTCTGCGGGTCGCGGTTTGGAATCCCTCTCTCACCAAACATGCTCGCCCTTTCAGCCGTGGGGGCGTTTTAATGTAACGGTCAATCCCACTATTCGTTGGTAAAAGAGTAGCCCAAGAGTTGGCGGTGGGTGGTGATGACTAGCTGCCTTCCCTCTAGTCTTACACTGCTAAATTAGGGACGGCTAGCGCAGATAGCCCTCGTGTAGCTTTGCGCGAAATTCAAAACAAATGGTTGCCATGGAAATACCCATTCTCCATAGTTTTCCATTGTTGGAGAATGTGTTTCGTCCTTTTAAATGAAAGAGGATACACGCGAACATCATCACACAGTTTACAGGGTCCTTCCTTCAAAACTTTCTATGATCAGTTTCATTAGGTTAGTACAGGCCAAAAAAAGTCTTCATAAAATTTGCCACATATGACTGCAGTTTCAACTTAAAATTTCAATCAATGTTTGAACAACTGGGGCTAAAACTATTCATAATTTCTTCACTCATACTGGATATCAAATACCTCAACAAAAAGTCTAGCTTTGCTCACACTGTAAAATATGTCGAAAAAGACATTTTTTCGTCCACATTACTTCTCTGACAGCAGTTCTTACTTTTGAATCAATATTTTTTCATCAAGTTTCCTAAACTAAGTCCCAACATTTAATTGTATATTCTGCAAAGTAATGTACTGCTTAGCGTCTTCTATTGTTTTGTTTTCCATTTCTAGCTACATTCCTTCCCACAATGTCTCCCAGAGGTTTAGTGTTAACTTTCAGGAGCTTATAGCGCTAAAATGTAATGTTCGATTCCAACGAAGGACAGGAAAGCAAAAAAGCCCTATAACGTAGCTTTGCTTTTAAAGAAGCAGTCATTCCCATGGTGAAGAAATTTTTCCGAGACAGTCTTTTCGGAAGAAAAAAACATATAAAGCGGTCAAATGATCCTTGAAATAGTACTGTAACTTTGTACTGTTCACTAGCTTTATTTCTATCTGACCCAATACTATTTTAGTAATTGTGACGCTTTGACAGTTCCATTATTACAACACAAAAGAGAACTCTTCCAAACTTGGTGTACCAGGAAATAATGAGGAAATTTGTCATAGAAGATGCAGTTTAAAGAAAGAGACCCATTACTTTTTACATCGATCGTATTTTTTGCACTTTATTTAAGCCTATAACGATTATTTAATATTATGATATACGTTACATATTGGTTCCCCCCGGTAGCTTAGGGGTGAGCTTGAGGGATTATAATGCTCAAATATACAGTTCTTACCTTGCGGTGTGGACAGCACTGATAGCCCACTGCGCGGCTTCGTGCTTAACAAGCAAACGACATACATGTATATAGTCAAAGAACCGAAACTCATAAAATATGGAAAACGTGCTTGGAAACTAGCAATAGGTTTTATTATCTTCATTAATTTTTGGCATGCAGTTTATTGGCTTCGTTATTTTTCCACGTTGCTTGAATGGTACTTATAGACAAGATAACTCTATAGTATACATTAAACCTATATTTAAATATATATATATGTATTCAATTCTATGAGATAAATCACAGTTTTTCAAGCTAACATGAGATGTACGGTGGTTATTTAACAATCCAAATTCAAGTATTCATGCAAAGGATGTAAAATCATGACAAATTACCTCCATAATCCAAATTTTGTGGTAACTGTTCGTGACGAAAAATTGCCTTTTGTGTTCCTTATACATTAAAGCGATTAGTGTAAGACTACTTTTTGAATAGTTGTTTCCAAGCGTCTAATGTACATGTATATATAATTTATTCATCTGGTACGTGGAACACATATAATGCTGTCTTGTACATCATATAATACGTACGTTATTTTAGATTTATCTCAGGCCTTCATTCTTAAAACATCTTACAAAGAACTAGAATTGTTTGTTTCAACTTATGATCCCACGTTTAAGATATTTTAGTCATGGAACAAAATGGGACAGTAATTTAACGGAGTAAGGAATGTTACGTCTATTGTGACAGACGGAAAACTTACAGAGTACTTGATATTCACCGAGCAGCAACAACGTAATAAGCTGAGTTATTACTTTATATTTATGTATGTAAGTATTATATATATATTATTTTAAAGGGCGTCAAATCCAACGAAATTTATTTTTGCACGCAAAACACTGCAGGTGTAATGTTTTCATATGTGTTTTATCCCTTTTATACAAGGTAAATTCGACGGTCGTGACGTATCCATGTCAAGTACAATACTAGTTTGCCATTACTATTGGTAAGATACTATTGGTAATTCTCCAAAGCAGCGTACAATTGAAGTTATTATGGAACAGAAAAAACCAAGTGTTATAGTCACTGTGATTGATTTTTGTTGTCATATTACAATATTTTACATAGTTATTTCACATATCAAAAAACTTAAATTTTCTTTTAACCATAAATTTGGTCACTTGCTCAAAACGGATATTTTCATAATAAAACGTTTTGCAGTAAAAAGTCGATGTTTTTGAAAATCTAACTGTTTCCCTAATTTAATGGAATCTAACTAATGATAAAAATTCTAACCTATGTTTTGAAAACCAGATAAAAATAAAGCAATTAGAAAATACAATTTGAAGAGAAAAAAAAAAGAAACATATTTACAACGAAATTTTGATATCAAATTATTGATATATATAGTTATACTTTCTGTTTAATTCAAACGTATTTATCTTCAAAAGTTTCAATACTTTTGTCCTACGCCGAAACGTTTCTTTGCGATAAGATTGCTATAATTTGTTTGCTTACTTTGCTTCTTCTAACTTGTATCTTTCTTAAGATACACATAACTAAAAATATTTGGGTTAAAGAAAACGAGAACATTTTATTCACTATCAAACATAAATCTTATTTACAATACTTGTAAACGTGAAAATGATATATATACATTTCCTTGGTGACAAAAAACTGAATTTGCCCTTATTCACTATACTTTGAAGTATTGGTTTTGCCCCCCAGTGGCACAGCGGTATGTCTGCGGACTTACATTGCTAGAATCAGTGTTTCGATACCCGTGGTGGGCAGAGCACGGATAGCCCATTGTGTAGCTTTATGCTTAATTACAAACAAACAAGTATTCGTTTTGTAGAACTATGTGGTTCATTGAAGTTTTGAATGTAGATTAAATTTCACACATATGCATTCACAGCTACAGATATGTATGTTAGCACATACTGAAGATCATTAGACGTGGTGCTATTCTTAACTTCTTAACACTGATAGGATAATTGTAATCTTTCTTAAAAGGCAACAGAAGAAAACGTAACCAATTTACTTATGACTAATTTTCAGATATTGTTTACGCAAATATAGTGGGCTTTGTTTTAAAGATGTATCAGTTATTTCAACCCATTTACGTTTTGATAGCTCTTTGGGTTTATTTATTTGTTTTTGTTCAACCCAAAAATACACAATGGGCTATTTCTGCTCTGCCACCTCGGCTATCGAAACTCCATTTTTAGTTTTATAAGCCCTCAGTCTTATCGCTGAGCCACCGGGAGGTTAAATGGAAAAATAATAATGTAATAATCAATAAATCAAAAATGTAATAATCAAACTTTTAAGGTGTGTTTTCAAGTTCACGTCCTTCCAAACAATGGAGAAAATTTTGTAAATGTACAGAACATTTGATTAGGTATTACTCTGTTCAATTAGAAATCTGATTGCGTGGTAAAATTATATTCACGTTATAAAGCTTGTTTGGGGTGATTAGGTAATAGTGAACGAATTATCATAAATATGTTATATTTTAAAAATAAAATTAAGAGGTTGGTTAAATTGTTAAACATTTATTAATTCTGTTAAAAAAACATATTTTGTACCTTTTAAAATTGCTATATATGATAACGGATAATATATGTTCGAATTTTCTTGTATTCTACTCTTCGCTTTGAACATATCTTTATGAAAATAGAGATGTATGTTTTAGAAAAAAAAAAAAATTCTTTAAACTAAAGACTTATCCTAAAAAACTTTATTATTATTATTTTTGATATAATACTAATATTGAACGATAACGAACATTTTCAGAACATTTTTTAACCCCTTATTCGAAGTTTTGTCTCATTTTGAATGCTTATTTATTTGTTTTATAGCAAAGCCACATTGAGCTATCTTCTGTGTCCACCGCGGGAAATTAAGTAACGGATTTTAGCGTTACAAGTATGTTATGTTACCGCCGTCCCACAGGGGTGCGTATTTTAAGTGCAAACAGAACATAAAATAAGTAACATAAGGTATGTTGAACTATAAATCAAGTGTCATCTACAACCGTGCTTCAAGCTGTAAAAAGAGAATTGTCATGAGGTTTAAAACTATTAGCTATACTTCATCAAACACAAAGACGATTTTAACCCTCATATTCCCAGTTAGTTTTTATACCGCTCATTGACGATGTGGTCCATATCGTCCATCATATTCAGAAATTTTACGTTTTCTTCCTGTATAAAGAACTGATAAAAATTGGATGAGTTCACTCAGTTTTTATGTGAAAAATATAGCATTAGTTACTGTGATTAATTTAATAGCGATGGTATTTTATTTTGTGTGGGGGCTCACATGTTACTCGAGGTCATGTAAACAACAAACACGTGGACTCACAAATACCTGATGTATAAATTGGGAAAAAATGTATTTAAAAATATCTGAAGAGCACGTGTGGGCTTTTTTGTTTAACTCTAAAGTTAATGTGCTTATGGTACTTTTTTCGAGGGGGGATTATTTCAAGAAAAAATATAAATCACTTAGAGAAAAGGATATGTCTGTTGAAAAATGATATTGTAGGAAGTATTTTTCTTCATAAATATTGTACATATTCCACCTCTAGCAATAGAACAGTATATCAATCTAAAGTTATTTATTTCTAACTAATAAATCGAAGAAAAAATATATATATTTTCGTAGGTGATGAAATAAAAAAAATATTATAAATTGTTTCAAAATTCGCCAAGCGCTTTTTCATCATTCATGTTTTCCAAATTCATGTTTTCTAAATGCAACTCATTTGTCAAACATTGAAGTGAATTGTTTGTTATGGATTACGTCCAAAGCTACACGAGGGCTATCTGCGCTAGCCTTCCCTTATTTAGCTGTTTAAGGGAAGGCAGCTAATCATCACCACCCACCGCCAACTCTTGGGCTACTCTTTTTACCAACAAATAGTGACCGTCACATTATAACACCCCCCCCCACCTCTAAAAGGGTTGGTGCGACAGGGATTCGAACCCGCGACCCGCAGATTGCGAGTCGAGTGCCCAAACTTAAGCTAGTTGCTAAAATATTTCACCACAATTTGGTTCATTTTGTTTGGTTAACATTTTTTCTGATTAAATCAATCTTTTTTTTTAAGTTTAAAATGTTCATACGAGCTTAAAACATTTCGCAATCTTACCTGTTTACAGGAAATGTGGCATATAGTTTCGGAAACGCACGGTATGGTATTTTGATGTAATACAAACATTTGAAAGATCTGCTGAAATATGTTAGATACAGAAGTTTATGTTAGAAAAAAAAAGTGGAAGGAAAGATAGCAAAAGGATAACAAAAAACACATTTGAAAAATAGCCCCGAGGTGGGCCGAACACAGATATCTTAATTTGTAGCTATGTGCTTAATTACAAACAAACACTTGGTGGCTGACTTGAATGATTACTGTTTTCTAGAAAAACTATGTTGTCAATAAATTCAAAAGAACACCGTAAGACTCCACCTAGGTAACTAAAGCTATAAGTCTGTTTGTTAAATAGAGAGTTTTTAATCGTTTAGGGTTAGAAACTCGTGGTACAGTAGCGTACCAAGAAATTAGCTGTTTCTCTTATTAAACAAACAATGAATAGATGAGGTGGTTTATTAACTTGTGTTTCTGTATTGACTACTAAATATTTGCCGAACACATTTTAGAATTAATAATATTTAACTTATAACTAATGGTCCTGTTTTGAGGTAGAAAATAATAGCTTATTCTTCCAATTCTGTGATAAATGTTATTATAGCGATTTATTAGCCAATAAATATGAGTGCATTGAAACTTAGCCTTTTTTTATATGGTTTTGTCAACTTGTTCATCTGCTTACCGTAAAGAAAAGTGGTTGCAAATCTTTTACATGTGAATAGCCAGTTTTATTTCTTGACACCACAGAAAAACAGTCAACCAATATCGATATCACAAAACAACTCAAACTATATACGTTTTAAAAGCTATCCCGAAAGATAACTTACCTCAAATGTCAGTGCATGATAACTGTCTCACTGGCTGTTGTTCTTAGTCAGTATTATTATTGCAGCTATAATAACATACGGAAACATAGGACCACACGTAAAGTTGGATCTGAACCTTTTGACTTACAAGTAACTCCTATACTTTTGTAACGAACGTAAATGTAATTTAAAAATTTTAGCCTATAGTAATCAGAAGCAGACATATCTTAGTCGATTAGTAGAAACATCTAAATATTTAGCTGTTTAGGTTATCTAGATTACACTTGTGGCTTGCAAGATTATATATTTATTTTTAAACCGTAACCTAAATATATGTATTTCTTCTATCACAGAGTCAGGTCATATTGATTTTAGTTTGACAGACAAGTCTAGAGATTCGTCATTGAGGCCAAGTGTACCTTGTAAATGAATAACGTTTGTTATTTTGATAAAAATTATCCTTTTGGAGTAATTTCTTCAAATTGTGAAAACCTTCAGAACCTTATTAGTCATATTCAGACTTCTCACCGTCATGTTTCCTTTCCTATAAAGATTTGTTTCTAAAGAGTCTGTACCCTTCTTCGAAATAAAAACTTCCATTTCGGTCGAAATGTCAGCGTCTCCACTTTAGCTCTTTTCAGAACTATAGATTCTCATAACTATTTTTTTTTATAGTTCTTACACTCATAGTACACTAAAATCTCCAACCTTTACTCGGATTGGGCGCAGCCTTGTGGTTAATGTACTCGGACTGTGTATCCAAGGGTTTATTGTTCGCGGTCTATTGCTGTCAAATCCAAATATTCTGTCGGACAATAATAGACCAAGAATTGACGATGTTGGCTATTGACAGGCTGCCTTTTCTCTAGTTTATCAGATAGACTTTTATGTAGCTTTGCACGAATATTCCGAAATAAACAAACAACAGCTTTCACTCATAACCTTCATGTTTAAAAATATCGTGCACTAAAAACTGTAACCAACTTGTTGACTAATTACTTTGTTCTTTTCAGAAATATAGAAAGTTGCCCATAGTATCCAGGACGCTATTAACGAATAGAGATTATGCCAAATGAGGTAAGTGAAGCCCTAATAACACCCACAGTTAACATCTCACGACCACATCTTCCCATAGATTATTAGTATTATCCAGAAGAAGTATCATACTGTATCAAACTTTTACTGTACAACAGAATAAGTAAAGTAATGATTGATTCTATCCAAGTAAAAATGAGTCAGCAGCTCTCAGTAATAACATTTTCGTTTCGTAAGTTACTTGTAATCGCATTAGTATTACCACGTCTTTCAAAGAGTTGTTAGGTATACTTATTAGATATCGTGGTTCATATGTATTCCTTCTATCGTTATAAGCACTGTATTTCTTATAGTTGTTACGAAGGACTAAAAAAACAGGTTCAAAAAATTTTCCTCACTTTATTATCAGCAATGCTGAAAATCGTACATTCTTCTCATTTTGTCTCTATCGGCCACCCTATTGCAGAGAGAAAAGTTATAGTACTCTACGATACCAGAAGAAACATTATTCTTACCTGAACGTAGCATAGGTGGCCAGGTGGTTAGGGCACTCGACTCGCAATCTGCAGGTCGCGGGTTCGAATCCCTCTCACACCAAACATGCTCGCCCTTTCAGCCGTGGGGGCGTTATAATGTGACGGTCAATCCAACTATTCGTTGGTAAAAGAGTAGCCCAAGACTTGGCGGTGGGTGGTGATGACTAGCTGCCTTCCCTCTAGTCTTACACTGCTAAATTAGGGACGGCTAGCGCAGATAGCCCTCGTGTAGCTTTGCGCGAAATTCAAAAACAAAACAAACAAACGTAGCATAGGTCATATTATCTACTTTTGGAGTAATCATGCTGCTCCTCGTGTATTTTAATGATAGTTTTTCTTTTATTTCTAAATGTTATTTTACTTTTATAATAGTTTTAACATTTTCATTTTGACATCTTTGAAACCTTAAACTTTATTTGTTTATTCTTTGTTCCATCACTTACACCTTTTCATTCACTTTCTGTTGGCTTCTGTTGAATCGAAAAATGCTGCCATTCTTTCTTCCAGCTGTGTGTGTTTTAGTACTCTCATGCTCACTCACACTCCTAATAGTTCTGTGCCAATGAGAAAATCGTTTTGCAAACATGTTAACTTTTCCTTCTTCCTACAACGTTTTTAATCGCCACATTACAATGTGTTTTCTAATTTTTCAATATCTGTCAAGGGTGCTGGAACTGAAGCGGCATTTTCCATACCAATAATTCGACTAGTAACTTACTTTCTAAAGCTTTTTCTGATTATTTTTGTTGCTGAACGTTCAACTATAACCCCAATTCAACCAATTATGCTCAAAACTACTGATTTATTTCTTCTCGTATGATGAGCAATACTACAAAAACAATGACCAAGCTGGGAATATCTTCCAGTTCAACTTAAAAAAAAACCTTGCATGTACTTAAATCGACTTTCAAGACTTTTTTCACCTATTTTGGAGCCTGACTCACCATATAATTAATAATGTGCTTTTATAAACTTGATGATTCATCACGAACAAAAGTTTTATTAGTCGTGATTCAAGAGCAAACACTGAAATACGAACTAAAACAAAATGGATACCGTACTTCTCCAATATTTCTTGACTCAAACTGGTAAAAACTTGCCAATTTCTATATTCATTCAAACTCTCCAAAGCTTTTGTTGTAACTTACGACCATTCATTGTCTCTGTATACAAATAAAATGTCTTAGGACAAATAGAATGATATCAAAATGAGGTTAACTAGGAAGTGGTGTCGTCCATTCTTCTGCCGTAGATGAACTGACCATCTTATTTTCTTGTACTAGTCTGCACCTGCCCGATTGCTGAAGGTCGAACATGTATTCTTGACCATTTGAAGGTCAAGCATGTATTCTTGACTTTAAGTAAAATATCGGTTTTATTTCAAACATGGACAAATCAATTGCTTGGAGACGTTGATAATTTGTCTGGTCAAGCAAGCTACTTGGTGATTTAGATAATCCCGTGATCTTTCTAAAGTTAGATATTTTGCTCCTTTCAGAAAGACATCGGTTGTAGGCTAAACTATACTTACAAATAAGCTTTGAAAAGCAAGTAAATTTTGTAAATACAAAATTTTAACACAGATAAAAAAACAAAGAACTTACGAAAACAAAACAAAAATAGTTGTTTTAACACATCATATGTATATATATATATATATAACATTAACAAGCATATCAGAGTTATCTATAAGCCATGTACAGTTAGTCTTATGAGGACTAATGCATGCTATAGATAATGCGAGTAACACGAAATCATTAACCATTATATCTGTCAGAAACTCTTCCTCTTACCCGATAACTATGTTTTCCTGCACTAACAGCTTTTAATATCATTTTCCTCGTGTTCTCAACACTAAGCTGATACTCGGTGAGCATACGTACCTTTCTTGTCTGCTGAGACTTACAGATCAATTATCCATAATAATCTATCTTAATGTAATTAGCCCCTAGAGTAGCACAATGAGAGTGTTGTACTTATTTACTATATTCTCCACGTGGTGGAAAGCTTAAGGCTTGATATTATGAAATAAGTCAATCTCCTTTATGTCCTAAAGTTATAATTATCACATTCACCGGAAAGAAAAATGATAGAAAACACTACAGCATTCATAAGTACTAGCGAATGCTATAAATCAATAGAACCCATCCAAAAACCATAACAAAAAGAAAACGTACTTGCACGCCAAAAATGAGCATTAGAAAAACAATGACAAAATTATAATAAATTACTGCTACTTGCTGCTTTTCATAATGGAAAAAATGACATGTCGACTCAAATAACAGTATTCTTCGGTTTCCATAAGAAAATATAAACTCAGAAAAGAAAAAGCTGTCTTAAAATAAGTAAACCCTAATATTATGGACGTGACTGTAAAAAAAAAACTTCCTCGCCCCATACCAATTGAAGTTTGAGAAGATTTGTGATTTAGTTTATGTTCAGAAAGGTTTTAACCATATTTATCCTTAACCAGTTGATGTTGTAACTGGTTAATATCTTTTGTTCTTGTTACATAATCTGATCTTCTATCAATAGGTTAAACTTCATTGCTAATTATGTAACACATTTTTTAGTTCTGCTCATTAATTTACTCCTAATGCCACTATAGTGTCATCTATTAGCAAACTTTGAAAGCCCTGTGTTTTTGTAATTCATCCCTGCCTTGTTAAAATTACAGAAGTATCTGAAGATCAGAGACTGCAAACAAATTACTAGTTAAAAGTTGATTATCACCACATAATATAAATAAGCCCTAAAAATCTAGCTTCGATTCTGTATGCGTTGTTTTGTTTCTGGTTTGTTTGTTTCAAGATTCCGTTTGAGGCTACATAACGGGTTATCTGCAAATAGTCGCTCACTAATTTTGAAATGACAGACTAGAAAATTATCAGCTAATCGACAGAATCATAGTCAACTATTAGGCTAGTCTTGTCTGGCCGAGTGGTTGGAATTGACTCTCACTCTTATAGAATACTCATAGCCTAAGAGTGCTAAGCATGTTGTTGTGGCGATGAGCTGCAAACCATAAATCTTCTAGTTCACATTATATGCAGAATAATTGCTAAGCCACAAGCAGCCCTTGTTTTTGGTTATAAAAACATCATTGTCTTCAGTTACTCTTCCGTGTTTTTCTAAAGGCTATTAAAATTAATTACAATTTCGAATATCACATTTGAGCATTTCATTTGAAGAGTTATTTGTTCTTGTAGGTTTGCGGTATATTTTTTCTTAGCATTTTACGTGCACACTAACAATAATTTTATTACAAGGCTTTGCTGAAACTTGCAAAAGTTACTTACTATACTAATCAATAAGCATTTCATGACCTTTTGTTAGTTACAAATACTACCAACTGAACAATTCATTCTTGTCAGTAATGCCACCTACCAGCTGTGATAAGCTGCTACAGGGATATCAGTATGCTGTATTACAAAGATATTGAATTAGCAAATCAGCAAATTACGTGAAAACCACAGCCAACATAAAGTCGCAATGGAATGCCATTTATAATCTTCAAGTTGTTCAGATTGGAGATTTAGAATTTCTGAAATTGGGATATTCCTTGAACTTAAAGGACTTATAAAGCACAGGAATGTGGATCAACTTGAGACACTTCAACCATCCAGAAAGAAAGCTGCAATAAGTCATACTTCAGTTGTGGTAAGCAAAGTGCTAATTCTTGAATACAAAAATTAGAAGCAAAAGCTGTCTGCATGCCCCAAGCAACAGTATGGAGAAAACCATAGATTAGATGAAATATGGAAAACGTGCAGTGATGGTTAGTGTGCTTTGGAAAAGAGAGCTTTATGATGGAACCTTTTTCAATGGAAACTATGCTACAGGGCTATTGTCATCAGATAGAGCACAATTGGATGTAATGATATGGACTGTGTAATGGGCCGTCAGGTAGACAGTTACTCATCACATATAGTATTTATTTATATAACAGGTATACAGTCAGATGATGTTTGCACACAGATCTACAATTCAGGAAAATTTGCGTGAAGTAAGAAACTGATACATAGGTATGATGTATTGAGAAATCACACAAAGTTTATTGAGTTTATAATCTTCAGTATTACAACAGACATTGTTCAACGTTTTAAGTTCACTTTTATCAAGTTACAGCTTCATTGACTCCTAAGTCAAAAATTATATGTCAATAGAACTTTGTAACTTCAAACATTACTTATCCTAAAGCTGAGCCTTAAATATGTTCCATGCTGATAAAAACGCTACTGGATTGCTACTTTGCTGAGTATCTATAGAACAGACTCCTTAGGTTTCTCAACTGAGTTTTGACTGATATTGAACTGACTTACCGACACTCTCTATAAACCCCTGCTTTTATTGGGTGTTTTAGTGGATGCTTCAAAATTTCAGGAATATTAACACATGAAGAATATGCCCCTAAAAATGGAATCTCAGGGTCGCATACTTATAGAACAAATCTTTGTATGTCCAGTCCAAGGCCGAGCTTGAGTGATCTCTTTTAACTAACACGTGTTAAACTAACATCATCATACATCTCTGGCTATCTTTTACGTTTCAGTAACTCGTTAATCCCGGCAAATCTGATATGAGTTCCTATGATTTAATAACTGAAATTCTGGATTTTATGCAAACATTCTAGTTATTATGTGTCATTTCTTCATCTATTCTGTACATTGGTCCTTGAAACAATTTTCTCTGTTTTCAGACAAAGAACAGAGTCTTTTGGATAAACTTCTCTCTAAGGAGCAGTTAATTAACGTCTGTTCGCAGAGATAATAAGTTGTTTATGTCTAATTCTATAACCTCCCGATAGAGAGTCTGACTTTGCAATAAACACTTTCCTTGAATTATAATTACACCTCCACTTGGCGATTACAATATATTTAATCAGCCTATAATCTTAGTTTCTTAGGTAATCTCACAACTTCTATAATAAGGCTTTGCAAATAATCTTGATTTACGCTAGGTAGTTGGTATCACATTCAATGGAATTTGAGTTTGAAAGAATTTGCTCCTGTTCATATGTTTCATTCCACTCCTGTTAAAACTTTCCTGGAAGAATAAACTTTTCATTACTCGATTTCTTCTTTCAGTACAGTGCAAAATACTAGTAATACATTCTTAATATATTTTGGTTAATCTTTCAGTATAATTAAACAGCTTCTCAAATCTTTAAACATCTGTTTAAGCTCCACCCCTATCTTTAAACTTCTAGCTATTTCGTCAGTATCTATATTAAACTTTACGTAAACAATTCAAATACTAAAATCTTGACGTTAGAACAATATTTTAACAATGAATCATAATACTGAACCCTTACAATAACTATAAAATACATAATTATTGGCATCATATTACTAAACGCAATAAACATTTTTATTATGTTTAAATCTATTCTATAGATAATCATATAACATATTTCAATTTCTGTTTTCACATTATAACATGTCAATACTATTCATACTCATTATTAAAAGAACTCTATATTTACATAACATTTAGTATCAGCAATACTGTAACACATATAGTAATTAAATAATGGCATAATTTTTAATTTACACTTCTACATAAACTCTGACACATTAAATACAAAATTTACCGTTAACTGACTAATACACCATAATGTTAGTCAGTTAATATATTCTAAAATACACCCATACAAAAGACATTTGTAGGCAACTTCTGTAGCCAGTCAAAGAGTCTGTTGAGTTTAGCTAGGCAGTACATAGGATATGGACAGAGGACTTTTGATAAGTCCTTCTGGCAAAAAGCGGGACATCCTAAACTATCCTCTATATTAACAAACAGCTCATGTGTAAATCTGCCAAGCAGCTTAGCTTTCTCCACTCATTTTGTATTTAGTTTTGTATATATTTTGATAATCTTAACACAAATATCAAAAATGTTCCAATACTTATATTCCTCATCTTCCTACTGTAACTCGTGTAGTTAAATTTGTGGTCGAGTCTGTCTGCTGACATTTTTTGGGCAGTTGACCTTTACTAAGTGAATGTTTGAAGAACTATATGTTCTCCAACGTCATGTAGCAAGATTTGTATGAATCCTAAATGTGAAAGCCTTTCTGTTCTACTATCATGCTCATCCCTCGTGGTAATTTGTAAGTTATACATAACGTTAGTTCACGAAACACCTGGTGGTAATTTTTAAGTTATACCCAATATTAGTGCACTAAACACTGTAGCAGGTTAATTACTAAACTTGATGTCTTTCCTTGTGTTGTCAGTTTATTTCACGTCCTCCTAACCACTATCCTTCTCTTCCTACGTAGGTTCTCGCACCTTCCACCATCTTCTGTGCTTTCCTTCCTCACTTCACGTAACCACTTCTTATTCCAATGTCTCTTAGTGGTAATTCTATGGACTTGAAATGTTAAAATCCAGGGTTTAACTCCTTGCATTAGACAGAGTACAGATAACAAGTTTTCCCTAAGAAAACAACAACTTATTCCAATTATTTTATTGTACCTATTTGTAGATTCATATTGCTTTTCTTAGCTGTCAGTCTCTCACTGCTTTTATTAATTGGATTTTACCCTCGCTTTCCTCTACACCTCTTGTCTCAAGATTACTTCATTACCAATTTTGTGCAAATTCGTCGAATTATCACAGGAATTTTGCCTAATAATTTTGAACTAACTGAATCATTTTATAATTGGCTAACCTCATTGAATGAGTAATTACGTTCAATAATTTTGACATTTGGCTACATAAATCAACTCCCTCCCGGTAAATGTTGTCATTCTGAATTGGTTGACTCGACTACTTCAGTTCAGTTTCTTCTGTATAGGTAAAGCTTTTGTCAATTTTTCCTAGTTTCTCTAGAAAGACAAGCCCCCCCCCCCCAGTGGCCAAGCGGTATGTCTGCGGACTTATACCGCTAGAAACCGGGTTTCGATACCCCTGGTGGGCAGAGCACAGATAGCCCATAGCGTAGCTTTGTACTTAATAACAAACAAACACCAGAAAGACAAGTTTTCATAACTTTAGAGCCTCTAGCTTATGACGCGATCACTACAATACTATGTTTATTAATATAATTACTAAGCACAGTGTTATCAGTATTGAAATGATCAACTTCCAATTATTGATTACTTTTCTGTCGAACATTTCTTTCAGATATTTTATATGCTGAGTGAGTTCTTTAATGATT
>NW_013665628.1:327437-332237 GCF_000517525.1 Limulus polyphemus
TCTGATAAAATGTCTTCTGATAGGTGTGTCGTGGATCCAGGACTGATCTGTTACTGGTTCAGGTGACCTCATGAAATAATCGTGTATTCCACTTGTTCATTTTGGTTGGAATACATGTGTACTAGTGTCTGCTGTCACTGGTGAACTCTTTATGTCTGTATTAGTGGGCTCTATCACACTATCTCTCATTATGCTTTCACTAGTGCATGTACCCAGTTCAAAAGCTTTGTTTGTCTATTGTTATAACCTTTGTGTCATCATCATCATCTTTTAAATTACCCACAGTTTCATTTTCTATGTGTTCAGAGTAGTCATCGTGTATTCTAGTTCGTAGGTAATTTTAAGATTCTTATCCTTTATCTTTCCTTACGAGTTTGTTTGTTAAATTAAGCCTAATTTGTCGGATAGCTCATCATACCCATAGGGTTTAATTTCTTTCATTATTTTTTAATCTGTTAACGCATCTAAACTGTGTATTCTTACCATATAGTTTTTTACCATAAAATTCAATGAGCTTGTTAATTAGCTCATTATAAACTGCCCTTTCACAATAGAAGTGTATAGTAAGTAATATTTAACCTCACTACTTTTGATTTGTTATCCACTTGTTTTTCTCGGTTTCAGTTGCTGAAATGACTCCTTTGCGTGAATTCACTTGTTGCAATTCTACACGCTAATAATAACAATGGAACCTGCTCATCCCATATCTTATGATCTGTTTTGCAATACGATATTAAGTCTAACAAAGTTCTATTGAATCTCTTTACTCATCCATAAGCAGCTGGATGATATGCAGTTAGTCTATTTTTTATACCAAATAAATTGCATATCTCTTTCATTAATTTTGAAATAAAATTTATACCTTTTATCTGTCAACAGATACTGTGGTATTCTATATCGAGCTACACCTTGGTTTACAAAGGCTTTTGTTATAGTTTCTGCTTTTTAATTTGGTAAGCATACGGCTTCTTAGAACTTAATTAACTAGTCTGAAACAACTAATATGTGTTTCCCGAATTTGGTTTGTGCAATAGACCTAAGATATACATGACTATCATTTGAAATGGCATTCTTTGTAAAGGAGAATTTATTAAGTGTGGGTTTGTTTTATGCTTTTGGGATTTTACCAGTGAAACACAATATGTTTTAATATCCTTTCTCGGGTTTCGCCAACAGTATCTATTGTTTATTCTGCTATATGTTTTGCAACTGCTAAGTGTGCGGGAACTGGAGTATCATGATAAGTGTTCATAACCTTGCTTCTAAAACCATGTGGTAGTACTATCTGTAATAAACTTGCCATATTTTCTCTACTTTCTGTCTTTCTGCATCGTACATATGAATCTAATTTGTAATAGGAAAATTCTACTTGTAATACTTTGTTTCGTAATGAGTTTATGGCTACATCTTTTTCTTCTTTTTTCCTCTTTAATGACACGATCCATATCCCAAAGTCTTCATAATTATCACTACTAATTCCTTCTCAATTTTGTTAATAGATGGCTTTGAGCTATATGTGAAATCTTCTATATTAGAATGCTGTGTACATGGTCAGAGTTTAACTGCAGAATCATAATCTTTTAATGATAATGAACATTTTGTTATCCTTGATAATGGTCTTTTAGCGTTATTAGCCATCGTTGGGGTGCACAATCTGTTATATTCTAATGACTGTTTTAGAGTTCTGTGACAACACTATATCAAATCTCAGTGCAAAAGTAAATTTTTAACTTTTAATAATCTGTATCACGTTAAATTACTTTGTGCATGCATATTTTCTATCATGGAAATAATAAAACATGCGGATTTCAGATTTAGTGAGAAAATAATATTTTGTTCTGGCTTTAACGGATTGCCTCTACATGTTACTAATATGGGCGACGTTTCAGCTTCTATTCCGACGCCTTCTTCAGGTCGAAGAAACGTGCTGGAGCTATTATCCAGATTTCTAATATATGTATACTGAAATAATGTTTTATTCTGTTTCCGACAGTGCTGCACTGCAGTCTGTCTCCATTTCAAGGTTGTCTCCATTTCAAATATGTCAGTATAATTCAACTTCCTAAGTTAAATAATCATATCTCAATAGCGAGAGTAACTAAACAACGAAGGTATTCACTAATACATTTTTACCACAATTTGTATCAGGATCATAGAATGTTATGTACTATTTTATTTCTATTAATTGTTTGCCAAAACACTTACTTTAATAGATCTCGTATTATTTACCACCGATTATTAGTACAGATATTATTCCGTTAAGTCATATTAATGACAATTGACTAAATATTATTATGTATTACAATTTATCTCGGACGAGTCTCCAAATTATTAGGTAACGCATTATAATTTTAAATAGCCTAAAACTGAGTTAAATTGTAATTTAAATTTAGTAGTTAAATAAATGCCGATATTTATCTAATTTAGGATATTTGCAAACAAGGTTAATACACACGGTTTCTTTTTTAATACAGTTTCAATAACAGTTATTACAAACAATGATTTATATACAAAAGATTTACAAATTTACAAACAATATCGAGTCTTATTTCTGATCTGGAACTTCCTTGATGTCTTATCGAGGGGTTCACGATGAGCGAATTAATTTCGAGTTAATGTAGATACAAGTTACTTAATACTAATAGGGAGTTCCTTTTACCACTTAAGTTATATAATATCTTCATAAAAGTACTAATGTCCGATGTGAATTCACTGAAGTTAAATGATTTGTAATATCCTGGGTCAAATATCTGAAGTTTCCCGATTAATAAGCGTTAATCACAATTATAGTTTCCGAGGTTTATAGTATACCAACTATAGCAAACCAATAGTAAATACTGTTTTTTGGCGCGTCGCGTTGGTTATATTTATAGGCGTGAGGAGAGTTTCTCGAAATTTCTGCTGAGGCAACAATACTAGTTTTACGTACACACATATATATATTGTTGATTCTTACTTTCGAGAATCTTCTACAACTTTATTGAATAGACGGAAATCTTGCAGTACAGATTTAACTGTATAAGTTATTTACGTTTTTAAATACTTATTTAACTTAAACAAACATCGATATTAAAATAAATATATGATAGTAAATAAATCACAATATATATTCGCAGGTTTATTCCTAATACTTTTTTTCAAATTAAAAAGTAATAAGGTATGAGAACACTCAAAGGACTTGCGAAAGAGTAAGTTGTCTTCGCAGAAATTCAAGAGACCTACCAAGATTATCGGGGAAATAAAATTAGGAAGTCAAGCTATTACTGTTTTTTTTTTATTTTATAAAATCAATTAAGGCATTTGAGACTTTAGACGTCCCTCTTTACAAATTTGGTTAACATGAAATATCCCCCCCCCCCATGTCAGTAAACGTGTTAAAAGTCTTAGCTTCAACCATTGCAAAAGAGTTATCAGAAATCCAAACATTTGTCTGATTAGTACAAAAGTTACCAGAAATCTATACAATAATTTTATCTGTGCATTTAATGAAAGAGGAAATGGGTGTCTACAAACAGGGTATTTCTAACGGAGATAATATTTTGAATACTCTGCTTTACTTTCTAAATCTTTCTAAACTGGAGTATGTGACAACATTTTTTTTATCTTTAGTGTCGACTGAATTTTAAAGCTATTCACATTCAGTGGTTAAGGAATTGATTTTTAATTCTCATTTGCCGTTATAGGGAGAATAATATATAGAGATTTGCCTTTACTGGATCACGCTTTTTCTTTGATAGCAATGCTCCTTATACTTTTCTGAATAGAGAGCTTATATTCCTTTAGTCATGAATTTTAATAAGTTTTGTAACACCCATTAGTTTGTGATGTAAGATATGCACTTGTACAAATAAATAAATACATTTATCCTTTATGCTTTGAACAAGCTACGTGGTTCTAAACAGCTAAAAAACTGGGTTTATGTGCTTTTTAAATAATTATCTATTCCATCCTTCTATAGCAAGTTACGTTAAAGTTTGCTGGTTATAATCTTTACAATTATTTTCTAATATTTTTTGTATTCTACTTGTTTCGTAAAGTATCTTTATTGATATTTTCAAACAGAATTACACTTTATACTAACACGAGCTAAACGGGTTAAACAACTAGATCAGACTCCCTAGGGGAGTCAAGTAATTTTTAACTATTGACCAGTTGACCAGAAGAAAAACATCCTGTCAATAGCACCCACCATTACAAGAACTTTCTATAGCTTTGAAATATCAATGTAAAACCTACAAAGCTGCCGCCCCCCAGTGGCACAGTGGTATGTCTGCGGACTTATACTGCTAGAAACCGGGTTTCGTTACCCGTGGTGGGCAGAGCACAGATAGTCCTTTGTGTAGCTTTGTGCTTAATAACAAACAACAACAACTACACAGCTGTCAGTGCGGGATTTGTGTAGCGGCATCATGGTTCGAACCACGGACCTTCCAATCCAGATTCCAACACGCTATAGCAATTGGATCACGCTCAGCTGTACGAAACGTTTAAAACCAGACATTTCCTTTTATTTTCATGTTCATAAAAATAGAAAAAACTCATTCACACCCGTTCACTCTAAAAGGTGCCCAAAAGTATGGTGGCGCAAACCTTGGACATGCTTATTCATAAAATGTCAACACTACTTTAAAATCCTTTAAATTACATTTTCGGAATGTATCGGTGTCTAACTTCTATCTAGTTCATTTAATTTTGTTGTTTCTATAGGTATTCAGTTTGTGGTTTTTAAGTTTTAATTGTGTGAACATATTGTAAAGGTACTCCAAATAGAAACGCATTATGTCAGTTTGGTCTTTTATT
>NW_013665628.1:333113-349431 GCF_000517525.1 Limulus polyphemus
TAGTGTTTTCAATAACGAAAGACGAACTACTTCCTTTTTTTTAGTTTTTGAATCAGAGAACACGAACAACGAGGCAGTTCGTTTTTCGTTGTTAGTGTTTTCAATAACGAAAGACGAACTACTTCCTTTTTTTTAGTTTTTGAATCAGAGAACATGAACAACGAGGCAGTTCGTTTTTCGTTGTTAGTGTTTTCAATAACAAAAGATGAACTACTTCCTTTTTTTTAGTTTTTGAATCAGAGAACATGAACAACGAGGCAGTTCGTTTTTCGTTGTTAGTGTTTTCAATAACAAAAGACGAACTAGTTCCATTTTTTTAGTTTTTAAATCAGGGAACGCGAACAACGAGGGAGTTTGTTTTTCGTTGCTCTTTTTTTGTTTTTTGAATATTGGAAACAAGTTGTTTTATTTGTTAGTTTTTTTCGGTTTTTAAATATGGGAACGTGAACAATGAACCAGTTTATTTTTCTTTTGCAATTTTTTTGTAACTTTAGGATTCTGTGATCTCATGCTGAATTCACTTATGCGCAAACAGTTTTCGCGGTTAAATCCAGGGAACGCCCATTGTGATACTGTACGTTAATAATTTCATTTCTTTATAAAAAAATATACCCAAAGTTTGATTTAAGCCTACTCGATAGCTGTTAAAACACATTTAAGTTAAAGTGTTATAAAGTTCATTTCTGATTCTTTTCATAAATACAAGCGAAATGTTGATAGCCTGTTCTGTTGAAATAATAAAAAAACATCCTATCAGAATCGTGTTGCTTTAACTGATTATGATACTTTAAAAAATCGGCTGTGCTTGATTTACGCCACCAACATAATAGGGCTTTTTTAGAAACAAGTTGCTTCCTCTTACATTTTCAATTTTTCAACTTTATTTTATAATTACGTTGGGCCCTGATATTTCGTTTCCTGATCAGTCTGCATGGATGCTAATGTCTATGTCATTAAGAAATGTCATAAAATGAACCTACTGACTTTGGAATAGAACAGAAAAAGGCAGATATATCAGTTGAAAACAATGGTGCACATAGTAATATGCAAGGGAAAGGTTTGGATAATAAAAATGTTGATACTGGTGCTGTACCATCTACAAATTCATTTTAGGGAGAAATAACGCAGAAATTCTAATTTAAAATTCCTTTTGAGAAGTAAAAGAGTTGCACAATAAATGTTGATAAAAGAAGAAATAGAAGGTTAGCAGGTAATTGGGCTACTTTGTTCATTCATAAAATTGTTACAGAGAATCCACTGTGCTCTTTATCTTTCAAGAAAAATCACATTCTACGGGAAGCTACACGGTAAAACCTTGTTATTTCTTTACTGGAAAAGCAGTTCACATATTTCCAGGATATGTACAATATATTTTGAAAATAAAGAAACGAGCCAGAACAGGGAAAGTCTGTGAAGGTCAAGGTATCAACGTTGAGTCCATATACAGTTGTCAGGCATTATGTAGGACTCACTGAAGGCAGACCAATAAGTGGAATGGATTATAGACTGGCAGCTGCTGAAGTCACTCGGATTGACCTATTAAATACACATTACCAGCTCTTAACTGAAATTTCTGAGCTTTCCCATGAGGCTGGCGATACTTCAAAATTTTGAACAAAGAATGTAATGCGGAAACTATTCACATAGAACAATATATCGGAAAGATTACACAGATAAAATTACTAATAAGAAAGTAATTCCGTATTTTGATGCTACTGGCATAGTTATAGCCAAGAATCCAGAATAAAGAAAGAGAGTACTGTATTATTCAAAACTGCTCAAAGGACAATAATAAGGTGACCCACCACTAGCGGCAGCAGAAATTATCAGGAACAGCCACAACATTGCTGATGCATGAGCTACCTTATTCTTATGAATCGAGATTTACATCAAATACGACCACGGGTTGAGTCACCTCAGAGTGTAGAGGTTGATTATAGTTGGGTTTTCATTCATTTTGTTATTCAATCAAGAGTTATTCAACCAGTTACCTTGACCGTTCATGGGAAGTGCTACACAAGGAGTGGGAATGGGGAGAGAAGACGTTTAGTCACGTATGCTCTGCACTAGCTACATTAAATTTCTGGACACCATCACAAAGTAGAGCAAGATAATAGAGAGAGGCAACTACTTAACACCTGCCACACAAGTCAGCCCAGTATCTTTTAGTACTGAGCCTGGGATGGTCAACATGGAGGTCATTCCGGAAACCGGCGATTTAAGGTTATTTTGATGGATCTCGATGAATGAAGCTCGGCACACATTCTAAAAAAAACTAAATACTAATGAAAATATGACATAATGAAAGTTATATGGATTATACTATGGTGGTATGGTATCGGGCATTATACCATATTTTTTATATTTACTTTTCATTGCAGAAATGACCTTTTTAATTTGAGAATCGCTTGGAAAATCATTTTGTAATGCATCGTACATCTGTTTCAACTTCAACACTGCATCTTTTGGATTTACTGTATCGTTAATTTCTAAAAATATTAAAATCCTATTTCTTATATGTGATTTCAATCCCCCATTTTGAAGATAACGATACTTCATTGCTACGTAGTTTTATTTTACGTTTACAAGTTAACTTCTCCATGATGACTCTCATGGTCTTGGGTCCAGTTACAGGTCTGGTCCAGCGACCTAGACTTCGCAAATAGTGCCAAACATCTTATTTTTTTGGATCCACATCAAGATATCGGACTGGCTCGTGTGGCAAGTGTTAATGTATGTGATTCGCTTTATGATTAATGCATCAACTCTGGAAGAACTAATTCACCATTTTACTTCATGTTCATCTTTCTTCTTTGTCCAAGTCATCCAGAATACAGCCATACACAGCCTAGACTGGACATTAGCATTGAATCCGTAGTAATTCATTTGGAATATGATTAATTTCATGATGATCATTAGTTTGACAGTACAGTCTTGGCCAAAATGTTTGCATATTTTGTAAGAAATAAGATAATTATTATTAAGACGGAACACAATACACTTAACGCCGTAAAACTGAGAAATACATATTATATTAAACATTATTATATGTAATTTTTATAATGAGACAGGTTCTATGGACATCATAATAGATTTATTCGAACAGCAATAATTTTATCAGACACCTATAGAAAGATATATAATCCATAACTTCACCTATCACAACAAAACATTACCAAAACATATGTAATGACAAAATATTTTATCAAATTATTATAAATAGCGTTTGTAACCTTATTATATCAGTTCATATTAAATATTCAATACTTAGTTGGTCCTTCTCGTACTCTAATAACCACCGCAGGGCGACGTGGCATACTGTCGATAAGATTATTGATGTAATCCACTGTGATTTCATTCCAACTTGCCACTAGAAGGCGCTGGAACGCAGCTAAAGTAATTGATTTAGAGTCATGGTTAGCAATTTTCTAGGTCAGTTCTACTTAACAGTTCTCAATGGGATTACAATCTGGAGTGTTTGCTGGCCATGGCAATCTTCTAACGTTCTCCTGGTCGAGATAATCCTGTACAATACATGCACTGTGGTCAGTGGCATTATCATCCTGGAAACAAAGCTGTTGCTTTACTTTGCCCTAGAATATGGCAGAAATATCATCTCCATGCGATGCCTGTAAGAGGCGCCATTGAATTGACGTTTTCCTGGAGGATATAAAGAGCAGTTTTTCCACCATGATGAATAACTGCCCAAACATGTACTGCACCACCTCCTGTGTGTTCCCTGTGGGAAAGACAGTTTTCCTTCATCTGTTCTCCAGGCAAAAGACGAACACGAATCCTACCATCAGATTTAACAAGTAGGAAACAAGACTCATCTGAAAAGATGATATGCTGTCAGTGCCTTAACTATAAGTTGGCTTGCACAAGTAACACGGTGACGGCGGTGAATTCTGATCAATATCGGTTTGCAGATAGCACTTCTTGTAAAATAACCTTGTTTTGTAAGTCTACTATTCACTGTTCTTCTGGATATTCTGGAATGAAAGTGTTCAAGGCGTTCCTGTCGTAAGGTGCTGCAAGACTTCTTTCGACCTTGACATATTAACTTGCTCAAACACGGTCATCTCAAGCAGTTGTTTTTCGGCGACTACCAGTAGACTTTCCTGGAACAACGTTTCCTGTAGTCCGATGACGTTTCAGGATTATGGATACAATACACTGGGGGTATCCTACTGTTCTGACAATGTTCATTTGCTTCGTATCATTTCTGGAAAGTCGAAATATTTGGCACCCTATAATTTCTGGCATGTGACGAGGCATGACTCTATGCCAAGTACTGAGAAATTGTCTGAACAAAACTTTGATCTGTTTCGAAAAAGATTATACTAAAAGCACACCATTTTATATAAAACAGGTGTGTATGTATGTCTTGACGAACAATGCTCAGAACAACTTATACAGACCGCGAGACCTGATCAGTCTGCATGGATGCTAATGTCTATGTCATTAAGAAATGTCATAAAATGAACCTACTGACTTTGGAATAGAACAGAAAAAGGCAGATATATCAGTTGAAAACAATGGTGCACATAGTAATATGCAAGGGAAAGGTTTGGATAATAAAAATGTTGATACTGGTGCTGTACCATCTACAAATTCATTTTAGGGAGAAATAACGCAGAAATTCTAATTTAAAATTCCAAACGAAATATCAGGGCCAAAAGTAATTATAAAATAAAGTTGAAAAATTGAAAATGTAAGAGGAAGCAACTTGTTTCTAAAAAAAGTCCTATTACTATTACTAAAAAGTCCTTATACGCGAAACTCAAAACAAACTGTTAAGACATATACTAATGTAATTCAAAGCTTCTAATGACTGAATAATAATTAGAAAAGCATCTATATAATGTCCGCATTTATGGATAATGTTATTCCTTACAAATGACGTAGCCTATCAAGAAATACCTTTTATATTCATGGATAAATATTTTGAGAAACTCATTACTAATCGATAGTGTTTTCCTGTTTAAGACTGAGTATATCAGTATCATCTTCAAGACGACAAGCTCTTCACAGTAGTATGACTAAGCTACTATTGGTTATAACTTTCTTTGTAAGATAAATTTGCTTCCACTCAGAAAAAACAATAAAGTATTGTATTTTAGGTTATATTTGTTTGTTTGTTTTAGAACAAAGCCACATTGGGCTATTTGCTGTGTCTACCGGAGGGAATCGAACCCTGGATTTTATCATTGTAAGTCCTTAAGCTTACCGCCGTCCTACCAGGAGGACATTAGGTTAAAAATACGAGCTTCTCATTTTCGAGCAACTTCAACATTCCATTTGAAGAAGTATTACAGTTGTCGTTGACATGATAACTGAGATCGTTGTATTATACAGTTGCGGTTTGCACAAACGTTTGTTTATCTGCACAAATATTAGATTTAGATACTTGCTGTAGTAATTGTTCAAACGGCAAAACATATTTTGAAATTTAAGCGTCAACGGAGAGCAACAAACGGGAAGGAAATAATACAGTTGATCTGTAAATTTAACTGGAAAATCTTATTTATAAAACTACAGTAGAGTCTTTCGCGATCTAGTGTTTTTAGTTGTGAAAATATAGCTTTATAGCTTCCTCGAGTGCAGTGTATAAACATTTGTTGAATTTTCAACCACTTTTTTTCCGTACGTGGAGGACCCACATATAAATAATTTCTTTTCCTTTCATCTGAAGAGTGCAGAATGCTTCTCCTATGAATGTTTTCTTTCCTCTATGTTCTAAGTAAATGATACTTCTTTTTCTCACTCATGAGTATCATTTACAACATTAACCTTCCTGCTTTTATGCAGCATATTACGAAGTTCAATTAACTATTCCCTGTTCTTTTAATATTCGTGCAGTCATCTTTCCTTTACAGGTGTTTTCTTTTTCTTTTTAATCGTTTCTTATTTTGATTGTACAGTTACTCTTTTGCTTTCATTATTTCCTGTTTTAATGTTGAAACAATAGTGTCTCTCTCTTTCTCATCGATTGCTGTTTACATTACGCATCATCTGTTCTTCTTTAAGCCCTTTTTTTTGTTGTTGTTGTTATTATACAGTTTCTGTCAATTTTTTCTTTATAATTCGTAGTGCGTGGATCTGAAACGTGAGCAACAGTTGCAAGTAAAAAATAAATTAGGAAAAAAATGGTTGAGAGGTCTTCTTTTGCCAAATTTTCATCAACAACAAAACAATAATGTCATTTCAATTTATTCTGACTAAAGGGTGGGGGGAATTGAAGATTATATCCACAGCGACAGGCTTTTCTTGGTGTTTTGCAAACGCTTTTACGAAACGAAGTGATCGCTGTAAAATGAATTATAATGTGTAAATAAATAAATAAATACTCATATACGTGTTAATGATATTAAATGGGACTGTGTATGTTTTTCTGTAACCTCTCCTGTGTTGTTATGATTGTGTCATTAAATAAGTCTGCAGGCGATAAGTCTGCAGGCGTTCAACGCTAAAAATCGGGTTTCGATACCCATGCTGGGCACAACACAGATAGTCCATTATTTACCTTTGTGCTTGACAACAATCAAACCAAACTATTGAACATCGAACGCATTCATTTTAAATTATTCACAGCCTAAATTCTTGTCCTCAGATTTAAAGAAAGATGCTTGTTCTACACATTCTTTTTAAACTTTGTTAGTATAATAGTTACGATGCAAAAAGTCTGACGCGGCTTAAAACTTCATTCTTAGGTCTAGGTTAGTTCTCAATAGACATTATAGTGTCATAATTACTATTGTAAGTAGATTATAGTAGTATTACAGTTAAATATACTCGAGGATACAAGTGAATGCATTTTCATCAGTGATGAAATAGAAATGGAAGAAACTAATACTGAAGTCTTGTATTTTTTTAATTAGATATTGTGGTTGTGTGGTGGATTATATTGAGTATATAGAAGTTTATTATGATTGATTGTGTGGTAGAAGTAACACTAACTTGTAGAATAAAAAAAAGGGGAATTATTAGTTTGAATTTCGCGCAAAGCAACACGATGGCTATCTGCGTCCCTAAGTTAGCAGTTTAAGACTAGAGGGAAGACAGCTAGTCATCACCACCCACCGCCAATTCTTGGGCTACTCTTTTACCAACGAATAATGGGATTGACCGTCACATTATAACGCCCCCACGGTTGGAAGGGCGAGCATGTTTGGTGGGACGGGGATTCGAAGCGCCCTAACCACCTGGCCATGCCGGGGCAAAAGGAATTAAAACAAAATATAAAGAAATATGTAAGCTAAAAAATATGTTGATGTGTTTTTTTATAGCAAAGCCACTTCGGACTACCTGATGTCCCCACCAAGGGGAATCGAATCCTTAATTTTAGCGTTGCAAACGCGTAGACTTATCGCTGTCCTCCGGGGGACAAACTAAAAAATAAAGAAGTATACATGTAAAATAAAGAGTATTTGTTGCACCTTTTCAAAGATGTAATATTATTAACTTCCGATTAGAGCAAGTTACCTATTTTGATGAAAAATAAATAAGCTCGATAATGAGCACAGCTAATTATATATACTGTCCTTGCTGTTAAATAACATTGTTTCATAAGTTGGGTAGTCTGGGTGTTACCGATATTTTCGGCCATAATCTCAATAATATCTCACGAGGTTCGACCGTTTTTCATTAAGAATGAAATCATATAATAACGTATTACAGATGAAGCCTGGAAACTAGCACTAGTTACGAAATGCATATGAATTGTTTGTTGTTTAAACGGAAATCTACACAATGGGCTAACTATGATGTGGCCAACGCAGGATTTCAACCCGAATTTCAGCGTTATATGCCTTCAAGTTTATCACAGAGTAACCATGGTGCATGTATATGTAATAAATAGGATTAAAAATACGAGAACAATTAAAATATCACTAGCAAGTAATTGTAATTAGATATTATATTTACAATCTTGAATTGCAAGTAATTCAAATTACTTTGTCCCCCCAGTGGAACAAAGTCACAGAGTCACCATGGTGCATGTATATGTAATAAATAGGATTGAAAATACGAGAACAATTAAAATATCACTAGCAAGTAATTGTAATTAGATATTATATTTACAATCTTGAATTGCAAGTAATTCAAATTACTTTGTCCCCCCAGTGGAACAGAGGTCAATTTGCGGACTTCCACCGCTAAAATCCGCTAAAACAAACAAGCAAACTACTTTAATTGAACTTTAGCTTCAAACAAAGTAGCGCCAAAGACAGTATTTTGAAATAATTTAGAACGGATACTTTTAAAAATGTTAACATTAGACATCTCGAGCACAATCTGTCATCCACTTTATGCCTAAAGAATGTATTGAGTATCCCCAAGTGTGCTTTAGTATAGTGCTTATAATATAAAAAATAAGAGAAAAACCTTATCTTCTAAAAATATAAAACATCTAATAATGACTTCGTTATTTTCACACTGAAACTAACCGAGTTTTGTTTACATTTGTTAAATTCCACTGTGCATGGGATCTGCATATGCTTTGATCCACTAGTAGATAGCTTCAAGTTATTTTTATTAACAAAAGTACTTTTTTTTGTACACGACCTAGGTAATTTGTATTCTAACTGCATCCAATCTATGCGTCCCTATTTATATTTAATGGACGTGCAAAGCTACTTGATGATATTTACTGAAGGTCATCTACAGTAAAGAGACCTTTAACACGGGTATACTTGTCGGACAAAACACCTGCTAACACCTTAACGTTCGTCGCATGTTCACTGACTTAACAATTAGATATTTTGCTTGATGGCTGAGAACTTTGCGTAACACAGTTGAGGTGTACCCAGCTGTTTATCTGACCAAATTCGTCGTTTAAATATTTGCTGTAATAATATTTCGAACCGCAAAATGTATTTTAAAATTTAACTTTCATTGGAAGTATTTCAAACTTCAAAGCACGTGAGAGGACTTATTTTTCTGTTTCATTTAAAATACTGTAAAAAAATTAAATATTACTTCATCAGGATGTTCTGGAAATGTTATTACCCTTTTGTTGTCTTCTCAACAGATACTATTTATCCAGTTTCTTTTGTCTACATTGAAGTAATAATTTGTCCCCGGTGGGACAGCGGTAAGTTTACGGACTTGAAACGCTAAAATCAGAGGTTTGATTCCCCCGTGGTGGACACAGCAGATATCCCAATAACAAAGAAAAAGAAAAGAAAAAACAATTTATTATTTTATGTGCCAATCCAATTATTCAAATGTACATGTATATAGTCTATATTACTGGCTTATATTTTTAAAAGAAGGCTCTTCAAACTGATATTTGTTGGTCTTATACGGTTTAATTTCAAAATTATAATAACCGGTTCTCTGGCCAACAGAAACTTTAAAATTAACACATTTAAGTATAGAATTTATCTTGACATAATTACGTTAACAAATTGTAATATAACTGATGTTTATAACGTTTAATAGTCAATTTTTTCCGTTTTTCTTTGTCGTGATCATACGAAATAACCTTATCGATCTTTAACAACAGTAGCTATGGGTTTATATTTTAGACTCTGAGAACAATGAAGAATTTTGTAACAAGACAGATGACATATCACATTATGTGGTATATTAAAGTTCAATACTGAACAATCTTAATATCACAGAAACCTACCAGATCTTTTTACAGTTATAGTTACATGTTTGACATTAATAAAGCTACTGTCTTTTTTTTGTTATATAATTACTTATTTGCCATCATATATCTTCTGTTTTCTTTGAATATTTTTTTTTCATTTATTACATAACTACTATTTAGTTCTGTTTATTACTCGTTTTTATAGTTTCTTTGCTTCCTCTTTAATTATATTGTTTCTTTACATTTGTTTTTACTTTTTGTTTTTATTACACGACTACTATTTAGTTCTGTTTATTACTCGTTTTTATAGTTACTCTGCTTGCTCTTTAATTATTATGTTTCTTTACATTTGTTCTTACTTTTTGTTTTTATTACACTACTACTATTTAGTTCTGTTTATTACTCGTTTTTATAGTTACTCTGCTTTCTCTTTAATTATTATGTTTCTTTACACTTGTTCTTACTTTTTGTTTTTATTACACGACTACTATTTAGTTCTGTTTATTACTCGATTTTTATAGTTTTTCTGCTTCCTCTTTAATTATACTGTTTATTTACATTTGTTCTTACTTTTTGTTTTTATTCAATATTTTCTTAGGTTGATTCTAATAGCGTGTGTCTCTGATAAGTATTTAATTTTGGTCACTATACCCTTTGTTTTCTTTATAACTATTCGATTTGTTGGTAATTTTTATTTATTTTCTTTATCGTGATATTATTCGATTACTTTTTTGCTTGTGATTGTCGTTTCATGGTTTTACTATTACTGTTTTACTATTACACAAACTTATTTTTCTGCCTGAAATTTTATTGCTTTTAACTAATTAACATTATTTAATTTTTTATCAACACATAGTTGAACTTGTTGTGATTTCAGTTTCAATATTAATACCTTTATTTTGTTGAATGTATTTTATATTTCTATGTGCTCTTACTTTTGTTATATTCCTCATTAACAATAGCTTCATTGAGCTAACCACTTTAACACCTTAGACTCGCTTTTGTTGCATTTTTCGAAATTTATCTCATCATCTTCATTTCTTTTGCCCCTTCACTAATACTTAAGTTGTTTTTCTTATTTTAAAGAAAATAATTTACTCAGCAGCTTTGGTTCCCATTTCATTTGGTTCAAGTAACTCTTTCTAAATGATTAAAGAATTTCCACTTCTCGTTGAAAATTCCTAATGACTAAATATTCTATCAGTGCTATTTCCACTCGTCTATAGAATATTCAGTAAAAGACTCAGTTATATGTGTTTATTAATACAGATTCACGTGAAGCTTTCCCTTACCAAGAATCGTCCTAGGACATATGCAGTTGTCTCGTAGTTCAGTTATCATGTAATTATTTGCAAACACACATTCAATAAACACGTAATTAATCATTCTGTCAAAGTGATTCCAATTTTCTGTAGCCTAATGACGGCTCTGCGCATCTCCCACACAATTTTTCATTTGTTCAATTAGATGTGACAAGTTTCATAATTTATTACAGTTTAACAACGTCCTTTATTAATTTTGACATCAAATATCATTTCAAATTCCAGTGAAATTTTGTGTCACTGTAGGTGACAGATGCCTCAAGCTAAAATAATTACTCAGGCTGCTAGTTCCCACGTAATTCTACAGCATACATACATTCTTGAGAATAATGCTTATCTTTAAAATTCCTTTAATAAGAAAGGGTACACAAAATAAAATAAAAATATTGATAGAAATTTTGAGAAAGTCTGTCTTGTTAAAAGAAGAAATTTGGGAGAGCGCGTGGTAAGTTGCTAGTGTGCCGGAACTGAGTAGCCGAGGGTACAGGATTCGCGTCACATTAAAGATAAACCGTATATTATACGTGAGAACCACGGGTGAGCTATAAGAGCGACGGTTAAATCTCACTTTTCTATCAAGCAAGAGTAGCTCAAAAGTCAGCGGTGGGTACTGCTGACTAGCTGTCTTCCTCTAGTCTATCAGTTAAAAATTAGGGACGGCTATGCGCAAATAACCTTGAGTAGCTTTGCGCGAAAATACTTGAAAACATATATATATTACTCATCTTTATTCATAGATTTCAGCAATCTGTCAGTTTATTTTCACAAAAATATAGCATACATATATATATATGACCACAGATCTCACATTCAACAGTTTGTTTTGATATGCATAACTATACATACGGGCCTAAGAATGTTTCAGACGACAACGCAAAACAAGCGATCAAAGTAAACATTTGCGAGGAAGCACTTTATCTTCCCCGAGTTCTTTTGACGAAGACATTCTAAATATTATATTCACACAGTCACGTTTATAACAATGCGTAAGGACAAACAATGTTAATTTAAATATGTATATATTATGAAAATATTCAACAAAGGTTATCAGAAACTTCCTCAAAATGTAAATACTTAATTAGATAGCTGAGTTCGTAACTTTACTTCCCTGTTCATTTGAACCTGGCAGAAACCTTTTAAGTTGTATAACAGTGGTTATTTTATATATAAACACACAGCTCTAGTTAACGCATCAATCTAGCCAATATATATTTAGAGCCCAAGGTATAAAGAAATCTTCCACATCACATAGTAGGTTAGCATAACTACATTAGAAAACCTGTCTTGTCGAGTTACCATGTGCTCAGTCCTGGTAAGATGCTGAATATATTCATTAAACACATGAAGCTCAACCTGGAAATAATAGTGCTCAGTCCTGGTAAGATACTGAACATATTCATTCAACACATGAAGCTCAACCTGGAAATAATAGTGCTCAGTCCTGGTAAGATACTGGACATATTCATTAAACACATGAAGCTCAACCTGGAAATAATAGTGCTCAGTCCTGGTAAGATACTGGACATATTCATTAAACACATGAAGCTCAACCTGGAAATAATAGAAACTGACATTTTACGAAGACAACTATACAAATACCTCTTGGACTGATACACTGTTTCCATTAGCTACTTTACTAAAGTTAAATGACTTAATCAAGTTAATGTAACATTAGACAGTATGTGCTTGAATGTTGGATGTGCTAAATGCCAAACTTTAGAACGAATTAGCCCTTAGCAACCATGTTCTGAAAGTTAGTACACCAGAACTTTTTAATCTCTCGTTTATAAACAATCTACTCCAAATAATCACAAAAATTACAGCAATTCAAACAATGTAAATAGTTGCACTGACATGCTTGTTATTATTACATTTATGTATTATCAGCGTAGAAAAACCTTGTAGTCGAGCCATCTACTGGAGTGATGTCTCAAAATTTACAATTCCCAACACTCACGTTCAACAGAAAGTCGATAACAATTGCTTCAAATGACTTTATAATTTTACAGTCTTAAATTCTTCTTATCCGTAACGACCTCAACCCCAACTTGTTTGGGGTAGGTCGGTATTTTTGCAAGCCAAAAATCTTTACACCCGGTTGTCTGGTGCAGACGGTAACCATAGAGGACGAATATGTTCGGCTATGAAGATTCGAACTCGAGACCCTCAGATTGCGAATCGAGCGCCCTAATCACCAGGAACATGCCAGGCCCAAGTTTAGAGTTTTCATTAGCTTGGGAATTCTCCTTAATTTTTGATTCCGAGCGATTGTTCTATTTTTTGTATTCGAAATTATAGACTCTTATTCTACATCCGGACGAGTTTGGACTTTGAGACCATTGCGATAATATTTGTTAAAATACAGATGCTTGGTTTCATGTCTCTCAAATAGATATTTTATCAAGACATATTCGATAAAGCTACTCCTATAAATGCTTCCAACAGTAAAAATATGCAGCTGTAAAACTATTACAATTTGCATAAGAGAGTGAAAGTGTTGCTGCCAGAAGTATTTTTTTTTTTTAAGTTTTGAAATCCATCGCTAATCTTATAATAGATTAATACTCATGGTCATAATTTGTTTTGTCAAAAAGGAGATTTTCAAGAGCTTAATAACTGAAATAATGAAACAAAACATCCAGTAAAATTAATTTATTTTAGCTTTTTATTCAAGCTATCTATTACCGTCCTTCAATGGTATACTGTTACTACGATATTTTCTGTTCGTGTTAGACAGCCATTATAGAGTTTGAGATTATGTTCTTGTGTTAAGTAACTGTCGCTACGAAGCTTTTAACATTGTATAATTATGGCACTCTGACCAAATGTACCCTCCCAAGTGGCACAGCGGCATGTCTGTGGGCTTACAACGCTAAAAGCCGGGTTTAGATACCCGTGGTGGGTAGAGAACAGATAGCCCATCGTGTAGCTTTGTGCATAAACTACAAACAAACATACTTGCCAAATGTTTTAAGGTAACTGTAACTCTGTATTGCTAGTTACAGCTCTTAATGTCTAAGAAAATGCGTTAGTGACTTTGTGAAACAGTAAGTTTAACATTTTGATATATTTATTTGACTAAAATCGGTTTCAAATTAATATAATTTATAGTGCCCTGTAGAAACACATACAAACTGTCATCCTATGTAAAGTGCTTGTACGAATACCATTTTAGAAGTAAAATCATTGAAATGACAAGTGAAATTGCTTTTGTTTGTCGTATTTATCGCAAAATTAATTAAGGCCTATCTGCGCTATACATAATTTTGAAGTAACAGACTAAAGAGAAGGCAACTAATTAACATCACCTACCACAAAACGTTGGGCTATACTTGTGAGACCGAATACTGGGATTTGAACGTCGCTCTCATAATGTACCATTGGCCCCAAAGTTTCCTTATATTATTCTATCACGTTGGGTCGTGCGTGTGTCATAAGAGTGGCAGTTAAATCCCACCATTCGATTCATGTAACCCAAGATTTGGCGGTGGATGCTGTAAACAAGCAATTTTCTCTACAGTTTATCAGTTCAAAATTAGGGACGATTAGCGAAAATAGCCCTGGTGTATAACTATGCGCAAATATTCGAAACGAACAAAAGAACAAAGGCAAAATCATTGTTATATTATAATTACAATCACCAAGCTCAAATTAATTTTAATCAAATCAAGCATTTAGTGGCTCATCATCTTATCCGAAATGCAAATGATCAATCATGTAGTCTACATTCATAAATGAACATTTGGTAGAAGTAGCCTTACATCTTTACAGCTCATGTCATCTCACCTCAATATTGAGTATGATCACCTGAAACAAGAAGGAAAGTTTAAAATGATTGCGTTGTTAAGGTGCTGAAATATATTTTACGAATGTTCTGAAAAAGTTGTTATCAATGTCTGGAGAGACTTGACGAGATACCACACGCCTCTCAAGAGAAACGTCCCCCAGTGGCAGAGTGGTATGTCTGCGGACTTATACCACTAGAAACCCGTGATGGGCAGAGCACAGATAGCCATTTGTGTAGCTTTGTGCTTAATAACAAACAACAACAGCAACAACCCAAGAGAATCCCATATATATACTGGATGAGATTGAAATCCGATGAACATGTGGATCCACTCCCTCCCTCTCTTCAATTAATGTGTCGACCAGTTTAACACGGTGGCGCGAGGCTTCCATAATACTGAAGTTAGTGCCAAGTGTATCAACATATAACAACACGAAGGGTCGTCGGATGTGGTCCCTATAATTTGTGATATTAATGGAATCAGTCCACCAGATGTAAGGGTCGATACATTCAGCAAAGCGTATTCCCCCACATTATACTTTCGCTACCAAGATTTGCATCACGATCCCCTAAGAAAATGTGGTCTCATACCAGATCTTGGAAAAATAATGCACTCCAGTTACCTAGCTGAGAATAAAAGACAATTCAGTTTGAAAAGTCATATTATTGCATAATGTTATTGTTGTCCACTGGACGTGTTTTCAATACCATTGCAAGTGAGCCGTTTCTGTCTTTTTGTGTGTGTGAGAGAGTAAGAGAGCAATACACCTAACTGGGATCTGGAGCGCAGGTAAATCAGTTGGACTCTGTTCCTATTGGTCTATACACTGACATGATGACTAGATGCAGCTGTGAACATCTGTTTTAGTCTCGGAGCAAGTAATCTACAATTCAGGCGAGCCAGGTTCACTAGATAAGAATCGTCTGCGTACGTTATATTAACTTGATTAATTAAGTATATTATACTAACATAGTAATAAGTTGGTCTGAAGACAGACCAATGTTCTGTCGAAACATGTAGTATGTTTTCCACAAAAAAAATCACTTCATTACGTTTATAAATCGTTGTTTACTAACTTATTATTATGTTAGGTATGGCGATCAATCTCATTCAGGTATCCGCGAAACTGTATCTTTGGTTTCAAAGCGGTTCTACATTTTGCAAGTTACAATTTAAGACATTTGTAGCTAACTTACTATGAATGACTTGCTTTAATTCGTTCGATGGCTTTCCACGTGAATGGAACATCCAATTGTCTCTTCAGAGGCTTAGCCATCGTTCATGAAATGTTTGGAATATCTCGGTGGCTTAGCAATGAACTTCAAGGTTTATAACGTTAACATTTGAGTCCTATCCTCGGAGCAGACAAAGCCCAATTAACCCCTTTGTGTAGCTTTGCGTTAAAAAACAAAACGAACAGTGAACAATTTGGAGTACTTGAAGCCCTGTGATTTGCTTCAAAGTGACAATTAACGCAAGTTGGTATGGAACAGGCCATTGTATATAATATAAGCTAAATCACCAAACATTTGCATAACTGATCATCAGATAGATGCCTGATTTACATAACTGTGAACTGAATGTTTGTTTGTTTGTTTGTTTTGGAATTT
>NW_013665628.1:349902-355912 GCF_000517525.1 Limulus polyphemus
TGATAACACTGAACCATATTCAGCTGATTCGATCTGCAGCGATGGCTTGTCAGCTATCCGTGACTTAATACTACGTAATATTTAATACATGTACCTAAAGCGTTCTTTGTATTTATTTATAATATTATTATATTTAATATTTACTGTTTACATGTTCAGTTTAATTTAATATCAACTTGGAAGGTTTATTAATTTAGTTTTTTAGTTTAGAAGAATTGTTAAATGTTTTATTAAATTCATGAGCTGAACAGTTTTAGCAGGTATGAGCCAGATAGTTTACATTTCATGTCGGATACTTGTTTGTTTGTTTGTATCTGTGCTCTGCCCACCAAGGGTATCAAATCTCGATTTCTAGCATTGTAAGTCAGCAGACATTCCGCTGTGCCACTGAGGGGGGGGGGGGCTCGGATAATTAGATAAGAAAATCCCAGACATATATATTATTATAAATCGTGATTTATAATATACATTATGTATTATTATTAATAAAATAATATATATTTATTATAACATATGGTAGTATTATATAATTTTGTATATTGCATTTAGTATAATATATTGTATATAATTATATTTACAGTGCATTTTGCTTGCCCTTCCCCCAATGGCACAGCGGTATATCTGCAGACTTAGAATGTTGGAAACCGGGTATCGACACCGGTGGTGGGCAGCGTACAGATAGCCCACTGTGTAGCTTTGTGCTTATTTTTAAACAAACAAAAAGCATTTTGCTTACGAAAAACAATTAAACGTGTTACGTGATGCAGTTCGTGTCGTGAACTTATTAGTTCGTTTATTATTATTACTGTCATCCTATTCATTTTTTTTTTACTTTCTGTCCTTTAAGTACTATCATTGAATGTATCGAAGGATGTACGGCTGTTAGCTGCTTACCTCTCATCATTCATAAATATGGATAGGCTGTTCTGAGAAGTCTGTATTATGTTATTGTAGTAATACATTATTACCATTTACCAATAGATTTGCGTTTTTCATTCTTACATTAACAATGAAAAATGTCAGTTTCAAAGGTAGCGGTAACGGTAGCGCAGCTATATTTATAAATATATAGCGACAGTTGTAGCGCCGCTTTATTTTTCTTGCTGTAACGTTAGCGATAGTGGCGCTCCATTGAAAAGGTAGAGCGCACAGCTACGGTGATAACACTGAAACGTAATGATTAAACCTACATATCGAAGCATGTATGTGATAATATCAAAACGTAGTGATTAAACCCACATTTCTAAACATATATATGTGATAACACTAAACCTTAATTATCAAACATTCATATTGAAGCATGTATGTTATAACACCGAACCATAATGACCAAACCTACACATCTAAACATATATGTGATAACACTTAGCTTAATGATCAAACCTACATATCTAAACACGTACGTGATAACATTGAACCTTAATGGCCTCTTTAACTTTGACACAATTAGTAGTTTTTGCTGACATAAAACTTATTGATGTACCGACTGTATATATATATATATATAATTTATTCCAGTTTTATTACGGTCTCAATCATAAACACTGTACCCAAACACAAAAAAAGTATCTCAGTTCTATTTGGTAACATAATATATGCACTCAGAAATGATATTCTTGGTGAGGTTGTCTGACTGAGTTGTGACGATCTAGAATAGACCAACGGCGACTTTTAGTAGAACTAAAGGTCGTCCTTAAAGTTGGTGAGCGGTTATCGTGTAAACAAACTTCCTGGACTTGGTGTTCACCTCTAGTCCATCGATGGACGGAGTCCTTGTTTCCTTTCAATCTACAACAACTCATGGCTATCTTGAAGTACATCCGAAATCTAAATCCAGAAAAGCAATGAAGACAAAAGTTAAAATGTTATTTGTTAATCAAATTACGTTGTATAAAATTTCAAATTCGTGGAGATTTTTCTAGCTTTATAAATAATATTATAAGTAGGAGATAAATTTTACCAAAACGTAATTCAAATATTTATAAATATTATCTGTAAATTCTACCTTTAGAAAACAGGGTGCTAGGTTATTCATTCATAGTAGAATTGTTTTGTGGAGTCCAGATGAGAACACGAACACTAAATGGTAATGTTGTAATGGTAATGTGTATCAATTATACAACACTTAAAGTTTGACAACGTCTATCATCTTACTTGAACTTTGCAGAAACTGAAAGTGATTTATTTTTAATATAGATTTAATGTTCTAAATATTAAGACACAGCTAGTTAAAGTAAAGTAAGTATACCCTAAAGTCGCAACATTCATTCGACTGTAAAACTTTCTTAATGCGTATTCCCTACGCAAACAGTTTGTCGCGTGCTTCTTCATGTTTACAAGCTTTATGGATTACAACGTCTAAGAGATTTTGTTTGTATCTGTTTTGTGTTTCGGAATTTTCATGAAAAACTATACAAGGGGCTATCTGTGATAGCCGTCCCTAATTTTGAGCTGATAGACTAGAGGGAACAGCACCCACCTTCAACTCTCGGACAATTTTTATATGACTAAATAGAGGGATTTGACTGTCATAGTTAGTGCGCAGCGCATTCCAGTAGCAACAGAACGCGAACCCTGAATTCTCGGATTCGCAGTCTGTGCACGGTTACTGCAAGGCCATGCCCAATCCTTCTTTGTTTCTAAATGGTACATATTTTTTTATATGGTTATATCAACTAATGTATTTTGGCTCAACCAAAGACGCAGGAGTGATATTATCACATCCTTCTCAACCAAAGACGCAGTAAGGATATTAACACATGATCTCCTTCTCAACCAAAGACGCAGTAGTGATATCAACACATTATCTCCTTCTCAACCAAAGACGTAGTAGTGATATCAACACATGATCTCCTTCTCAACCAAAGACGAAGTCGTGATATCAACACATGATCTCCTTCTCAACCAAAGATGCAAGAGTGATATTAACACATCCTTCTCAACCAAAGACGCAGTAGTGGTATTAACACATGAACTCCTTCTCAACCAAAGTTGCAGGAGTGATATTAACACATCCTTCTCATCCAAAGACGCAGTAATAATATTAACACATCCTTCTCATCCAAAGACGCAGGAGTGATATTAACACATGATCTCCTTCTCAACCAAAGATGCAAGAGTGATATTAACACATCCTTCTCAAACAAAGACGCAGGAGTGATATCAAAACATGATCTACTTCTCAACCAAAGATGCAAGAGTGATATTAACACATCCTTCTCAAACAAAGACGCAGGAGTGATATTAAAACATGATCTCCTTCTCAACCAAAGATGCAAGAGTGGTATTAACACATCCTTCTCAACCAAAGACGCCTCGGTGACAGGTATCGGACGTAAAAAAAAATCTTAATTTATTCGATTTTAGTAAAGCTTTAAAAAAAATGCGGCATACGATGAGATATGACGATTAAACTTTACAGCTTCTAAATCCAACAGACATTGACAGAGTTATGACTGGTCACATCATCAGCAGACTCATAGTTCATGACAGTAGTCCTTGTTATAATAATAATCAACTGATCCACTACATGGACCTTGTTCTTCTTCACCCTTGCTGCATATGTTTTTCAGATCACATCCTAATAGATCTTCAGCAGATAGCTCCCAGCATCGTTGACCATGACTGGAACTTTGTTACTCTTCGCAATGTGCAAGGTTCAAAGATGTTCGACCTGCAACCATTGTGAATGCGATCACGATGGACTTTTTGATAGCCCATGTTACAACAAATTCATCTATCAAGCTCAAAGATACTGCGACGGCACTCAAAAAAAAAAAAAGTTTGGTACTGACAACAAAAGTAGTGTAGCTCTTGGGCATTGACTGTCACTTTGTAACGCCCCACGGCTGAAAAGTAGGGCGTTTTCGGTAACGGATTCGAACTCGCAACCAGCGGAGTACGAGCCAGAGTTCTAACCACCAGGCCATATCAGGCTTTCAAAATAGGAGATGATCGATTAATGTGTGAGGTGGTGCAGCTACTCCGAAACTCAGTGTTTCTTTGATTGCTCATAACTCCAGATTGAAATACGTTACCATCACATGGATACAGCAGATTCTGAAACTTACAACGATGTATGAATAAACTCCCAGAAACAATTATCGGAATTTCTTGTTTCTTACCCTACAACCCAAAAAAAGCATTACTTCGCTTACGGTTTAGGGGGAGATCCTGAGCTAAATATTCAACACATGTAAGCTAGGAAACATATCTGCATACCTTTTAATTGTGTAAAACTGTGATATGATGAAATTTATTTACTATATTATATGATTTAGCATGATTGTTTTCTATTTAAATATAACGTATGCTCAGCTTTAATAGTTAATTAACTAGAATATTATTTATTACGAATTATATTTCATAACATAAAAAATAATCTCCAAGATGGAATTCAACCTGATAGACAATTTTCATGCTACTTTCCAGAAAAGAAATATAAATAGCTGTCAGATCACAAGACACCATCCTCAAACGGCAGAAAATATACTAAAAATAAATTAGTAGCTGCGAGAAAGCGGAGCCTTATTAAGTCATTTTAATATCTGAGTTTTCTTGGTCCTACGGCTCTTTAGTGGCAAATTCTTGGCAGAAAATCTAAGGCGATATTTCTCTGGAGAATTTCATTATTAAATCAGACATTTACCAAGCTATAAAGCTTGAGGAATAAAGCATACCTTTAATAAAAAAATCTGATTTTTTTTTTGACTTAATTGATCCAAAAAAATCCAATTAGATAAATTTCCCGAAAGAAAATACGAAAAACTAATTTGGACTTATCTGATTCTGACATTATTTAATGAATTAAGAAATTCTTAATAGGAGTTTAATGACTCCAACAGATGCAGGTGTTTATTTCAATTTCTGGTAAAGAAAATGAATTAATAAAAAAAAAAACGATAAAAGCTCTATCAGATTAATAGTATCCGTTAATTTAATTGCTATTTAATGAACATTCTCTGTTTATGGCCTAATTCATGCTTAATGAGTTAGAACAATATTCCTTGTTTTTATATCGAACCTAGAACTTAGAATGGAGACAGATAAAGCAGTTTACTAAACTTTCGCTTGTCGGAAACTGGTGCTTAAAACACAAATAAAAATGGCTATTGAACTGTGTATTTATAAACCTTATTGGATTCTGTAACTTGATTAAACGTAAATATTTACTTCTAAGGAAATAACAAACATTATATTTGAAATTCTATGATAGATGCGAAGGTAAGAGAATCTTTGGATAAGTATCTCTCTGTTAACTTGTTTATTAAACTGTCACTAATTGTATTTATTATTTATACACCGGGTGTACACATAGTACATTCTTAGAAGAATATCGTTTCCGTATTTGGACAACAACATCATTGGAGGCCTTGTACTAATATTTTCTTTCGATTTAAGTACATTTTGTTATTTGTTTCCAGCAAAGGGAAAGGAAAATTAACCACCTTGTGCACTATTGATATAAAAGTTTTCTGTGAATTCTCAAGAAAGAAAACGGTAGGTTGAAGAATCTATATAATATCGCATCGTTCTTTTTTATCGGCAGTTCTACTCTAAGTAATATTGTTATCAATAAATCCATTTCACACACAACCACTTTTCCACACTGAATCAATCAGTAAGGCTGGCGATATAAATATACATGTATATGTATTTATCTATAATCTATCTGCATCCAATGACCCAGTAGTGAAGACTTTAGAATCATATATCGTGTCGAGTCATTTGCGTTTCATAACTCTTTATGTATCCACAGATGTTTATTTTACCTCACTTTGAATTATGATACCGTTTCTGCTCTGCTTGGCCAAAAACATAAGAAACTAAATTATTTATTTGTCCCTCAAGGAGTCTCACACTATTTGATGAGTAAACAAACTATAACATATATACCATTTGGCTATTACCCCACTAAATTTAAAAGCATTTAAGCAATATTGTGTGTTTATGTATATACACAGCGTGGTCACAAGTAAATAGACACCACCTTTTCAGAAAAAAATGAAAG
>NW_013665628.1:356219-359776 GCF_000517525.1 Limulus polyphemus
ACTCTTGCTTCAAAACTTAGGAGTAGATTGCTCTTCGTAAGTTGGTTTTTTGTATTGTTTCTTGACTTACCGGTCGAGTATGGCCAAGAGGTTTTCGATGTGGCTCATGTCAGGAGATTGGCTCGGCCATGGTAACTCTGGATACCATTTTTCTTCCTGCCACTTTTGGGTGTTTCTAGCAGTGTGACACGGTGCTCCATCTTCCTGTTCTTGTCCACGAAACCCGAGGAATAAAGTGGCAAGAGTCCTTCCTCCAATATTTCGCAAAATTATGTTGCCAACGCACTGCACTAAGCTCGATTTCCCAACAACCCAAACAGCTCCCCAAACCATCACGCTGAAACCACCATGCTTCACAGTTGGCTGCAATCTGTTAAGCCAAAACTCTTGGTGAGGCATTCTCCAGACCAATATTTTTCCACTGTCCGAAAATTGAGCGAATCTTGATTCATCTGAGAACAATATGGTATTCCAAATGCCCAGAGGCTTGGTCATCATATCACTTGCCCACTTCTTTCTTCTGATTATGTTGGCAGGTCTTAATAAGGGCTTCCGTCTAGTTGCTCTGCAACGATAACCCCATCTGTGGAGAATCCGTTGAACAGATTTCGGGCTCATCCCACCAACTTTGGTCACTTCTGCAAACGTTAATCTGGGATCCATTTTGATGCTCCTCTTGACAGCCCTTTTTCTCCTCTCCGATGGACCCGGACGCTGCTTAGTTGTTTCCTTGCATGTTTTCTGAACTGCACGATGATTCTGTTGACTGTCGAAAGCCGGAATTCCCAAATTCTGAAAAAAATGCCGCTGACTTATTCCACCATCTGCTTGACCAACTGTCCTTCCTCTAACAAAATCTGACAATTCGAGAGAACCTTGAGTTCTAGGCATGTTATAGCACAAGATAATTAGCGTGTGCACCATTTTCATTTATATAGTGCTCTGTGAACACAAGTTAGTTAGCATAAATCCGTTAAATGACCGAAAATTAGGTGTCTATTTACTTGTGACCACTCAGTGTACATATATATATATATATATCATTTAGCTCAAATGATCAGTGTAAAAATAATTGAACTCACTAAAAGATCAAATACAACAATCCTAAGAGTCTATATTGTGTGGCAGATATCTTAACAAAAATCTGCCAGCTGATAACTCATGAATGGAAGAAACTGCTCCGTGTCAGGGATAAATAAAGGCTATCAAAGGTTGTGAAAACCAATAGGCGTTCAACAGTTCACCGGATAACAGAGAATATATGGGACTGATTGGAGCATGTGCTCCTTTATCTTAAATCATGAAGGACTCAGTGACAATAATGCTTGAGGAAAAAATGAATATCGGATATAATACAATGCAGAAACAAATGGATTTTACGCCACTATGGTTCAGACAATGATCCAAGCACGCGGTTGTTCAACACGCTGCTAGGAAAGGGTTTCTAATTATTTTGCGCAAATAATGTAGACAACTATTTATTATACTTGTATCCATAAAAGTGTCATCAAAAATATAAATAAAAGCTATAACTTTAAAATATTTACTAAGAGAATAAAATGATACGTTTTTGCCACATTTTCAGATACTAGTGTTCTGCTTGCAATAAATTTTTTGTTATTACATATCCTGAAGGATGTCGTTTCATTAATAGCATTTATTAAAAAGAATATATTGTTTCCAAAGAGCTTAACTGAATAATCTCACACATAAGAATATGTATTTTTAAAAGGTTTTTGATTGTCTTCAGCTAGATATATATATATTTTTACTTTTAACTAGGTATATAATAGTTAATGAAAAAGATATATATATATATTTATTTAAGCCTAATAACAAACAAGACAATAGAATAAGTAGGATTATTTAGGAAATTTTATTACCATTAATCAACTCCAACAATTTAAACGGGTTCTCAGTAATCTCATCCTTTGTCACTTCTTATGCTACTTTAGAATAACATCTGGCGATAATTGTTTGTTTGTTCGTTTGTTTGTAATTAAGCACAAAACTACACAATGGGCTATCCGTGCTCTGCTCACCACGGGTATCGAAACCCGGATTCTAGCGTTGTTAGTCCGCAGACATTCCGCTGTGCCACTGGGGGGCTCTGATGATAATATCAGTTTCTTATGCTCAGTACAATTTCATCGGTCACTACTTCGTTACTTGTTTTCTTCCATCAGGCTTCTCGAAAATAATCAGAGATGGATACAGCCATTCGACTTCCTAAATTTGTTTAGTTTTTTTTCACTTTCTCTCTCTCAGGCTTGTAAAGGAAATTTCTATATTTTATTTATTTAATCAAACAGAACTTCCACTAATATTCCAAATTATTTTATGCTCTAAACACAATATATTATCTATTAAAATGTCATTAAAAATCTAGCTTAATGCAAGTCAAGTTCTTGAAAAATCTAAAAATGTTAAATTTCTGGAGCTCAGTAGTATGACACTGAAATAATTTGGAACTATTTATATGGTTTAAAAAACCTTCCTGTCGTTGGCATTTTCTTTTAAAACTGTGTCTCAGCTTTGTTATTGCAACAGTTTGCTTAATACGTAATTGGTGCTAACTTTTAGCTGTAATTACTATAAAGCTGATTTTTTTTTTTTAAATGCATGTAAACTCAAAGTTAACGACAATTCCATATTACGAATATCTCGTTTTAAAGCAAAATTCCAGCGCATGGAATGATATAATTATTTCATATTTGATTGTGATTTGTTACATTTTCTGCAGCTTATTCTCATATTTATTCGTGTATTGTTCATTGTCCAATTTTAGATATAATGTTAGCTTTCATTACAATTATCAAAAATATAAAATTAATCAGGTATATCTATAAAACAAATGTAAATACACACACGGCCCGGCATGGCCAGGTGGTTAGGGAGCGGGTTCGAATCCCCATCCCACCAAACATGCTCGCACTTTCAGCCTTTGGTGCGTTATAACGTGACAGTCAATCCCACTATTCGTTGGTAAAAGAGTAGCCCAAGAGTTGGCGGTGGGTGGTGATGACTAGCTCCCTTCCCTCTAGTCTTACACTGCTAAATTAGGACGGCTAGCGCAGATAGCCCTCGTGTAGCTTTGCGCGAAATTCAAAAACAAACATGTACATGTCAGAACATTTGTATTTTGTTTAATTTTTCCTTTCGAATTGGACAGAGCGCGTGAAAAATGTCGAAATGTGGAGCTAAGGATTTGTTGTTCGCGTCCCTTTAAAACAAAACCGTGCTCCAGCACTTTGAGGCCTTGGGTGAGTTATAAGAGTGATTGTTTAATCCCAATATTTTGTTTGAAATATCGCTTGAAAATCACGATAGGTACAGTGTAGCTTCGTACGAAACATAACAAACAAATTAACTTGTTTTACCGTTCTTGCCTGTCTACTAATATTCCCAATCCCTGACAGACAAAAATGAATATTGTTTTTTTGAAAAAAAGATTAATTAAGAACTAAGTTGCCACCCAGATTACTCAGTGGTAAAATTGAGGACTTCAAATTCTAGAATTTGGGCTTCTATCGCAGTGCTGGACACAGCGCTTGTTT
>NW_013665628.1:360296-363570 GCF_000517525.1 Limulus polyphemus
ATGTTCTTATTTAACATTTATATACAAATTGACAAATACAATTGACACAAATGCATTACAATACTAATAGAACACAAACTGTAATTAATCCCAAGAGCTTTGAGTTTAACTGGGTTATCATAATTAATTATGTAATACTTTATTTAATCACATTTAATTTTAAAATTACAATAATTCATTTTATTACCTTAAAAAAATCATCCACATTTTTAGCAGCGGTACAGTGGCTCATAGAATGGTTCCGAGTTTTTTTTTTGTTTTTTATAAGTACAAACTTTTAGCTCATACCTCCGTCATCTCTTAACCGATTTGAGATCTAATTACAGTTTTGGACTCAGGAGGTCAAACCCTTTCGATTGATGTGTTTGACCAAGCCCAATGTCTCAGAGATTAATATACCCTGATCCTGCCTAAAATAATTTCAATTTGAGGGTTGGCTAGTAGAGATCCTGATGAGTAATAAAATCGAATCGGGTATGCGCGCGCCCCACGCTTAGTATTGCTGGCGCACAAAAATATAGCTAATAAAAACGGAAAAAAAAGTCTCTTAGATTAACTTACTCTAATCCTGAATAAAAGAATTTCAAGTACCGCGGCTATTGAGGATTTCCTCTTGTTATGGTGAATCAAATATTAATTTACAAGTACCTTAAATCTAGTTATATTATTTTCATTTTTTTATCTTTTAAAGGTTGGTTTGGTTTTGGTTTTTGAATTTTCGCGCAAATCTACACGAGGCTATTTGCGCTAGCCGTCCCTAATTTAGCAGTGAAAGACTAGAGGAAGGCAGCTAGTCATCACCACCCACCGCCAACTCTTGGGCTACTCTTTTACCAACGGATAGTGGGATTGACCGTCACATTATAACGCCCCCGCGGCTAAAAGAGCGAGCATGTTTGGTGTGACGTGGATTCGAGCTCCCTAGCCACCTGGCCATGCCGGGCCATCATTAAAGGTAAATTATTAAATATTTTTGGGCGCTAAGTGACAAAACGTTCATGCATAATCTCCTGTCAAACTATCGAAAGTTTATATTTTAATCGATGAATTCTATTAGGACAAACCTCACTTTTACTTGTAAGTAATAACTTTTATACTTTATAAATGATAATATTATATATATATTAATAAATATCACACATTGAATAGTTTTAGTAATATATATATGTATATATATATACCTATCATAAATTGTTTCATTGTTATCATAATATCAAAAATATCAAATTACTTTTTATGATGTTATTCTGTAATGAAACTATTGGCTTCAGTGTAGTTAGGTAAGTTCCCTTCCATAGCAAAATTCAATAATGAGCAGCTGACTGTATCAAGTAAAAATAGAAAATTCTTAACGTATGAACACTTAAAATGTTTTTCTAATGATAGATTTTAATGAGCATAGACCTCAGTATTTTTGGCAAATCCATAACATAATGTTTCAAGCTGAAAATGTTATCAATTTGTAAGAGTTTTGTAGCATCTGCTCTTTCAATTTGCAAACGTTTACAATTATTATTATTTATATGACCATTATTATGAATATAGAATTTAAAATAATTTTCATTTATAATCATTTTCTTTTGAATTCAAATGTATATATATATATATATTGTTTTAATTGTATTAAAACGTCATTTGTTTTCATAAAACGATATCTTACTTTTTTGCAAATCATTCTTAACTTGAAAGCTTATTTTTTCTATATTATTAGAGCTAAATGTATAAGGTGCATCTTGAGCAAACTCACTCATTTGATACCCAACAACTGTATCTACATGACGTCAGTAATTAAACTCAAAATATACTGCCGCTGTTAGAAAATCATATGAACTTCATTAAAAAATAATTTTCAGTTGATCATTCTGTTGAATGACGATGTAATACATGAACATGGCTTTCGTGAGTCTTCATAATATGTTTTCATAGATGTTTATATCATAATTTCTGTTAATAATAATTGGTTCCTAAAAGATATTATAAATGCAATTAATATTAAAAATAACAAACATTGCATCTTTCTTATGGATGATAGGAGAGATGCAATCGTAATTTTTGTCCAAGTTGTTGGCAGTTTTATATCATCTTCTCATATGAAAATTCTTTTGACATATCTCTGCAGTTCCAGTAATATAAGGTTTTCAAGTTTTAAGGTGTATAATTTTTAAATGTTCGGTAAAGAAAGGAGTTTAAGGCTAAACCTATAACATAGCGGTTTGAACCCAATGTTATGTTTGAATTTGACTTCTGAAGATGAAGTATTAGAAAGTTTTGTTTGTAATGGCACCTTTTTCAATGCTAATTACGTCAGGGTGATTAAACACGGAAAAATAAAGTGGATTGTTTTGTTTTAGAGTAAAATCTTAAAGCATTAGAACTGTTTAAAACATACGTTTATTTCAATTTTATCATAACACAGTCGTTGAGTTTTCTTGTCTACAGTAACACGTAAATTCATGTATTTCGTCGAGTTTGTGCTGATTTGAATAGTTTGTTCTGTGGTACACCCGATGTTTTCATTTAGGCTTATTTCCATCAAACAAACCACGCTTTAATTTAGATTTTCAGTTCTTAACTTTTCACACATGTTTACCAGTACTCAATTATTGTTAAAGATGACGTAATACAACTTTAGATAACTAAATGATAATATAGAGAAAAACTAACTACAATTAACATATTTTACTAATTAAAGAAATAAAAATTAGCACTGAGATTAAAATATTAGGTCGTCGAGAAATTAATGTCGCTCTTTTTAGATGAAAAAATCCGAACAACTTATATATCAAAACAAAACATTCATTAAATGAAATAGTCTCCATTCTTATCGATGATGCTTTTCCATCTTACAATCAGGTTATTAATGCCCTAATTAAAGAAATCACTTGGCTTTGAAGCAAAAAACATGTCGATGTCCTCTTTAACACCTTTCACATTTGCATACGTTATTCCATTAAGATGGTGTTGCAGCGAAAGAAGAAAATGGTAATCTGATGGTGCCATATCTGGAGAATATGGTGTTGCGTCAAACGTACATGTGGACGTCCATTGTTGTGGAGAAGAAGAACACCTTTCTGATTGACGATTGCAGAGCATTTCTGATGAAGGGCTTGATTTAAACGTTCCAGTTGCTGACTATAGATCTCCGCATTGACAGTTCACTGTAGATTGAGGAGTTCGAAATGAATTATTCCTTTGATATCCCACCAAATGCAAAGCATCACTTTCTGTGGATGGAGTCCAGGTTTTGGGGTCGGAAGTGGTTTTGTCTGGGACT
>NW_013665628.1:364570-365740 GCF_000517525.1 Limulus polyphemus
GTGTGTCTCGTCGTGTGCCATCAATATAAAGGATTAGAGTATACTAAACTTTACACATTATATAGGCTACACTAACGTGATGCTTAGGCGGTTCGTTTAACTATTATACGTGATGTACGTTTTTTGTTTTTTTTTGGCGTGTTCCAAAACGCGACATTAATTTCTTGACGACCTAATAGAACATACCCGTTTTTCATTTACTTTAGTATTAGCTGTGACCAAAATGAAAAAAAATTAGGTAAAAGACTTACTTGTTATTCATCAAGTAGTAGATGATAGGGTTGTACATAGAGTTTGACATCGCCAACCAGTAGAAAGCCAAATAAACATGTTGAACATAGGGATTTTGTAAAACTTCCGGAAAATGGAAGGTGTACAGGAAATAGATATGATAGGGAAGCCAGCAAATAGCAAATATCAAGACAACGACCACGAGCATTCGAACCACCTGTTGGATCAAAAAAACGTCTCATAACTAAAACTGCTTAGAAAGTAGTCTACCTTTATAATCGTTTCCACTGTTCTAATGAAAACAATAATATATATGTTACATTTTATTAACCATGATGTGGCATTCTCGTTATTAGTGTATGTAGGAATGACAGACACCTTGTTATTCTATGAAAGGCCATTTGAGCTTTAAATAGGACATATTACACCATTAAGCTTTTTCTGTTGTATAACGACGATTTGCTGTAGCCTTCTGTGTGTATGTTAACTTGGTTTTTAATATATTAAAGCTTTAAAAAGTAGACAGAAATCAACAGAAATAGACATCAGAGTAAACAAGACCAGTACTGTATATTCAGCCGTATTGAATTCATTTTTATCGGATATCTCGACAAAGGTAAGTGAAAGAAGACGAGAAGGTCGATCTTGAAAATATTGTTTTTTGGTTGAAAATCATACAAACGAGAAGTTTTTTTTATTCTCTATAAATATTTTTATCGAAGAAAGCCATGAAGTTTACAAAATATTTATTTGTAGATAAATATATCGGAGGTAATTGTTTGTTTTTGAATTTCGCGCAAAGCTACATGAGGGTTATCTGCGCTTGCCGTCCCTAATTTAGCAGTGTAAGACTAGAGGGAAGGCAGCTAGTCATCACCACCCACCGCCAACTCTTGGGCTACTCTTTTACCAACGAATAGTGGGATTAACCGTTACGTT
>NW_013665628.1:365761-376501 GCF_000517525.1 Limulus polyphemus
TAATTGTCTACAATTGTATTTGTTCTTTTTAAGTAGATATTAAAAAATTAAATCTAAATTAAACAATAGGTACAAAAAAAACAGAAGGAGAAATTGTAAATTGCGGGGACATATTAATAAATAAAATGTGAAATCTAAGTGCATGATAAAGTAATACTGTATAATTCGTAAAACGCAGAAGCAAAAGTACGTTTGAAATTTAAAATGTTCAGCTTACCGATTCTGAAAATTTACACTCGTAATTACCTTATCTGTCCACATGGCATGGCCAGGTGGTTAGGGCGCTCGAATGGCAATCTGAGGTTCGAGAGTTCGAACTCCCCGTCACCGAACATGCTCGCTTTTTCAGCCGTGGGTTCGTTATATGAGAGAGTCAATACCACTATTCGTTGGAAAAAATAGCCCAACAGTTGGCGGAAGGTGATGTTGACTAGCTGACTTCCCTCTATTCTTTCACTGCTAAATTAGTAACGGCTAGAACAGATAGCCCTCGTGTAGCTTCGTGCGTAATTGAAAACAAACGAAACCAGAACTTATCTGTGCAGGCCCGGCATGGCCAGGTGGTTAAGACGCTCGACTCGCAATCGGCGGGTCGCGGGTTTTCGAATCGCCGTCACGCCAAACAAACTCGCCCCTTCAGCCGTGGGGGCGTTATGATTTGACGGTCAATCCCACTATTCGTTGGTAAAAAACAAATAGCCCAACAGTTGACTAGCTGACTTCCCTCTAATCATTCACTCTTAAATTAGGAACGGCTAGCGCAGATAGCCCTCATGTTGCTTTGTGTAGCTCTGTAGGAAATTCATAACAAACCAGAACTGATCTGTGCAATTTGTGTTCCTAGTCAGTATCTTGTTTAATAAAATAATTAGAGCTTCAGAATAAACTGTTTAGAGTTCTCAGCTGGTTAGATATGGGTTTTATCACGTAAAAAAAACAAAAAACATGGGTGCTAATTTTAGCTAACAAGTTGAATAATCTCATATTTCTTTTGGAATGGAAAAAAAAAAAAGACCGCGCAAATCTAAAAATTATATTCATCTATCTCTCCCTCACTAAACCCATATAAAGCATCATTTACCGGTCGGTCTTTTCCACTAGAAAAATTTGATAAGATTCAGACATTTTGTATTTAATGAGTTTCGTTAACAGTATTTTTGCCCCCCAGTAGCACAGCGGTATGTCTGCGGACTTACAACGCTAGAATCCGGGTTTCGATACCCGTGGTGGGCAGAGCACAGATAGCCCAATGTGTAGCTTTGTGCTTAACTTCAAACAAACAAACAAACAGTATTTTAAGTATTATTAAGTGCACTTATACAGGAAAGATTTTTATTGAGCACAAAACTGTAGAATAGGCTATTTATATTCCACCCACCGCAGAGATATAAACCTGTATGTTAGCGCTATAACTTCTCAAGCTTACCGCTAAGTAACTGGTAGAGGAGAATACAGCTATTTGTATTAACTCTGTAATACTTTTCAGATAGTTTCCTTTCTCTTTCTTATCTAATTAATTAATTTAAAAACTGCTTTATTACTTTGTTACAGGAGGAACTCACTTTCTGCAGGACTTCAAAATAGTCTGAGGGTCGCGAGTTCGAATCCTTGTACTACTAAACACGCTCGCCCTTTCAGCTGTGGGAACGTTATAACGTGACGGTCAATCCCACTATTCGTGGTCAAAAGAGTATCCCAAGAGTTGGCGGTGGGTGATGATGAGTAGCTGCCTTATCTCTAGTTTTTCATTACTAAATTTGGGACGGCTAGCGCAGATAGCTCTCGTGTAGCTTTGCGCGAAATTAAAAAAAAACACAACAACCAAATCAAAAAAGTCTTCAATTTTGTTGTGAGCTTACAAAGTGTTCGGTCCCGAAAAATTACGATTTAACCATTTACACTTTCCAACGTTAAAAGAAATTTCAGTTGCGGTTGCAATTATGTGTGATAAGCCATATGCTATTGAATGATTTCACGTGTTAAATTAAATCTTTGCTTGACTGACAGTATTACTTAATTCTCCTGCAAGATTATAGACTATCTCGAGTAATTTAGTGAAATTACTAAACCTGAAAGAAAGGTGAGTTGATGGAGGGTTTTTCGCATTTTCATGCACATTTTTTCTTAACTAACAGAAAACCAACGTGCCCAGCTTGATCAATCGTTAGAGATATACTACTCCTCTGTCTTCCTTGTAAACAAATAGGTCATATGCGTAAGTTTTGCACTGTGCAATTTGCTACAAGTATCATACATTTGATCGTGATTTTAAGGAATGTAGGAAAGTCGGTCTTAAGTTTATGTCTAAGAATCTTGAAGAAAGAGAATTATCGTTTCAGCCTGTGTTTGTTCTCTTTCATCTTCTTCTTTTTTTTAAAAAAAAAGTCCAAATGTGGGTAAGTGAACGGAGGCATCTGTTCCAATACAATGAACAGTGTTGCCGGCTTTTTATCACGTAACACATCCAGGTACCATTCAGTGCCAGATCCTTCTTTCCTTAACCCGATGAACCAGTATTAGTTTCGTACATCATTTGTTTCATTCCGTAACTTTAGCTCGTACCGTGATCGTTCCAGTTCATCGATAAATAGGATTTTTTTCTTTCGAGTTTCCTGCAAAGAAGACTTCATTACAAATCTTCCAATAAAATGTCAACATGTGACTTTTCTTTTCTTCCGGATTTCCTGTAAAGACGACTTCACTGTATATCTCTATTCTTCCAATAAAACGTCATTGTAATGGTGAAGTTCAAACTCGAGCTAATAAGATCTTCAAAATTATATCGTCTGATAAAGAAGTTGATGTATTGCTATCTAATGTTAACAGTGTTTTATGGATATGGGTGATAATTTGGTGTATCACTTTCAAATGTTTACCGTGTTTTACCTACTGTGGATATGGGTGATAATTTGGTGTATCACTTTCAAATGTTTACAGTGTTTTACCTACTATGGATATAGCTGATTTTACGATGTCTCCACACTTAGAGCTGACATATAACATAAACTGGCCAATGTCTTAGGTTAATAGCTTTCAAACACTGGCTTAACCAAATAACAAACAACAATCATCCATCGGAGATACGTCGGGGACCTTCATAAGCCACAGATAGCCCATTTTGTAGCTTTGTGCTAAAAACAAACAAATACAGAAGACTTTCTTTGGGAAGGGGGATTGCTGTGTTCATTGGCTCTGTGTCGTTTAACGATCTCGCTGTCTAAATATTTCCCTTCAGAAAGAGCGTCCCATTCTTCTCCAGCCACTGATAAAGTCATGAAGATATTTTACAAACTTGATCAGCGTATTTTGGTTTCATGTGGGATATCCATCCCTCTTTTACCAACGAATACTGAGATTGACTGTCACATTATAACAGCTGAAAGGGCGAGCAAGTTTGGTGGGATGGAGAAAACATCAGCAGATTAAAACACAAAAAACTAACCACATCTCTATTTATCTCAAACCTGGTAATCACGACAGTCTGTCAGAAAAAAAGCTTTTACTACAGCAGAAGAGTAACATATTATTTTATATACACAGGTGGCAGCAGTAGTACAAATCTTTATTAAAAAATTGCTGAATAAAGAAAAAAAGAGCCACTGACATATAGGTTATTTGTACTCTGAAAGGGATAAAGAAAGCAAATTATTCCACCATGTCAGAAATAAAATTATAAGAGTAAACTAAGAAGCATATCTCATTCAAGTAGCCAAAATCATAAGGCTTTAGTACTGGCCAGTGAATAAGGATTTTTACCCTTTACTGTTGAAGCATAGCACAGAAATCTGATATTCTTTCTTTAAAATATGACATTAAGTGACATTTTCTGTTATGGAATGGAACCTAACGAAAGAAAAAAAAAGTAGCCCAAATCATAAGGCTTTAGTACTGGCCAGTGAATAAGGATTTTTACCCTTTACTGTTGAAGCATAGCACAGAAATCTGATATTCTTTCTTTAAAATATGACATTAAGTGACATTTTCTGTTATGGAATGGAACCTAACGAAAGAAAAAAAAAGTTTTTATGCGAATAAATAATAAGAGAAGATAGTTTCATAGGTATTAGTAATTCTAGAAGATGGAAGTTACAGAGAGGATGAGAACTAAACGGAACTATGCTTCCTGAAGATAAGTTTGTTCAAACAGCCACTCTGAATAAGAAAACAGGCTCATCTGTGAATATAAAACAAAAACATGTGTATAATAAATAAACTGACCCATGATAACGTGCAAATATATCAGGTCTATGAATGAAACGAAAATTTGACAAATAGCCATTTATCAGTGAAAAGTTTACTTGTTTGTTGTTAAGCTCAAAGCTGAAGAATGTGCTATCTGTGATGCACTCACCACGGGTATCAAAACCGGATTTTTAGCGTTATAATTGTTCAGATTTATCGCTGAGCTAGTGAGGGACTCAGTTGAAAGAAAATTTGTTTGATTTGTTTATAGGGATAAATAGACATAGATTTTATGTTTGCTCTGATAGAAAATGTACCTAATCAGAGCGTGTATTTTATGTATGAGAAAATGTATAAATAGGGCATGCAGTGAAGTCATAGTAAGTTTTACATGAAATGAAAATATATTGATACTGCTGAAAAGGCTTAATATATGCTATTTTCCTAGGTACCAGGAAATATAGGAAAGAAAAACACATATGTAGAATCAACTATACCCACAAGGAATCGTTTTCGACCAAAACCATTTTTTGAATGAAATAAAAATGTCTTTAAACAAGTATGACATTCATACATGCCAGAAGAAGAAAATATATATAAATATAGAAATTATTATAGATACGAGATTGAATGGTTAGGTAGGAATTAAGAAATAGAAAATAATAATTCAGTTGTATATACTAATATTGTTTGTTTGCTTTTCTGAACAAAGCCACAGCGGGAATTAAACCCCGGATTTTAACGTTGTAGGCTCGTAAACTTACCGCTGTCCCACTAGGGGACATATACTGGGAAGGAAAAAAACAGAACCCATCATGTCGTACATGATGCAAGAGTAAAAACATTTAATCTACATGACTACCAAACAAAAAGAACGAATAGACGTTTTCCCGCCACCCAGTGGCTGAACGGTAAGTCTAAGAAACTCATGGGAAAATTATTTACCAAGAGCTGCTATGATGGTCAGATACAACACCTTTAACCTCATAAAATATGTAGTGTACCAGACAGTGATCTATCTTTAGAACCAGTCCTTCATTGATACCTATCTTTATCTATTTTATAGCGGCGTCTTTACTTATCCATATTTAAATTTAACACTAAAATCTCACACACTTAGTTATCAACTTTTAATTGGATATACATATATTTATTTTATAAGCATAGTTAAAGGAAACATAAATTTCAACATAAGTTGTACTTAATAAATTTTTTCCATAACGCTCTAAAACTTTGCACTAATTAATAGTTATGTAACTAGTAAAGAAACGAAGCATTTAAAGTTAAAAACAATTATCGACTCTTTTACTTTCCAAATTTCTGTTAAATACATCATTCTTGTAAAACACCATACATTCAAATAAGCATAAATCATAAGCTCCAAATAAGACTGTTATTACAAACTCTGAACTTTTCGTTTTAAAACTATATTTTTCTATTCATATTAAATATTTATATTATATTGTAGAGAAACAAAAATGGCAAGCATTACTGTTAATCAAGTAATTAAAAAGACAGGTAATTTGTGGTAATATATTTAAGTAATTTGTATTTTGACACTGAAAATGTTCACAAATTAAAGTCAATGATACCGACACATACAAAATGTTCATTTGTTTTTCTAACTATCATAAAAAACCATAATAAGTGTGATATTTTATATATTTTTTCCGATCACCTATGGTTTCATTCTGGAATTAGCGTTTACTGTATTTTGATTAATTCGGTAATCTGATTAATTTATATGAACAGAAGATGGTGAAAATAGAAAGAAATAGAAAATGTACAAATAGAAGAAGTTCTGGCTTTTCATTTTTTCTTTGTGCTACTTATGAAACCCAGCTTATTCAAAGACGTTTGTCATTTCATATTAAGTATAGAATTAGAAGATTTTTGAGTTACGAATTTGGTTGAACATGCTCTTTTTAGGCGCCCATAAGTCTGCTGGTCGTGGGTTTGAATCTCCGTCACCGAACATACTAGCCCTTTCAGCCTTGGGGGCGTTATAACGTGACGCTCAATCCCACCATTCGTTGGTAAAGAGTAGTCCCAAGAGCTAACAGTAGGTGTTTTTTGACTAGCTGTCTTCTTTATAGTCTGTCACTGCTAAATTAGGGTCGGCTAACACAGACAGCTTTCGAGTAGAAATTTAAACCAAACAAACTTTCGCAATTATAGATAAGATGGAGGAAGAAATTTTATTGTTTAAACAGTGTGTTGCTATAGTACTGGCATAGCCCTTTTTCTCGGTTGGGAAGATCACATATTTCTCCATTTCAGTGTTTAGGTCCAAGTTATTGCTGGTGGTGACGTGTTTTTACGATATTAAATTCGTCAGAAGTCCTAAAGCATTATCCACGCCAACTTGCGTGTTGATTACTCAATAAAACTGACTCAGAAGTGTTATTAATACATATTTAGACAATTAAAAATAATATCCATGAATTTACTCGCATATAATTGCTATTTGGTCTCGAATTAACGAAAATTTACAAAACATGTTTCCGTAACAATAACAAATTTAAGTATCTAAATAGGAAACATGTTTTTTTTTATTAATGGTCATTTCCAAAGCGAGACTTTCTATGCATAATAAACAGTTATATAATAAAACTCCACATTTTCTCAGTCTTTCAATAAAATCAATATATAATTCTGTCTCAATACATGTATAAAATAAACTGTAAGGCAATGCGTTAAAGTTTTTATAAAAGAAAATCTAACCAAGAACAAACAGTCTCTGCCAAAAAAATAGATGAGAAATTTTCATTAAAGTTTTTGTTCAATCCTTTGGAAACCATAATTCCAAAAAAAAATATTCATATACTTTATTAAAAAAACGAAAGAAATATTAGTATCTTGAAATTTATTTTAAAAAAAGGTTTAAAAATGAGTAATCTTATGAGTCTCAGAAGTTCATACTTAATTGTGGTTAATAAACAAAAATACACGCAAAGTTATATTTATTTTAATACAGAGAAAAGATATTTACTGTTTATCTTTTTCATTAATACAGAAATATCAATTAGATAAACTAATTACAATGAAGTGTTAGAAATGTAACATAAATGCATTAAAATGGATAAATTTATGCAAGAATACTAATATTCTTAAATTCAGTTTATTTAGTTTTTCTACTATGTGCATTTCTATTTCTCTGACTGCCTATTCATCTATCTTTCTATCTAAAACCCCCACCTTTTGTTTTGATTTAATAAGATTCCTCTGTCTTTCTGTTTCCACTCCGATCCCACGACTTCCCCATAGAGTACAGCACATTTTTGAGTAAGTAAAGGCCATAGTCAGCATTGGCACCACATACGTCATCACCAGAAAGAATAAGTTGTACCTTCACAGAAAGAACAATAATAATTTAAAAAATAAGCTAAAAAACACTATTGTAAACTCGCTATAGTCTTTGATAGGAACTAACAGCAAAAGAGTGTAGAATAAGAGGTTTTTTGGAGTTACTGATTTGAGTAATCACACGCTATTTCGATGTCCAAATTCTATACAACTGTAAATGGCAAACACTTTAAATTTGTCTATTTTGGGGTTATCATTAGATCTTAATAGATATATATATATATATATATGAATGCACTAGGATTAGTATCTTTATTAGAACTTTTTTGTTTTCTTTTAACTTTGAAAATTATGAGAATAAGCATAAATGTCTACAAAGTTTATTTTTCTCATGGACCTCAAATATCTGATGTAGGGTTATAACGCTAAAAACCGGGACTGGATATCCGTAGTGGACATAGCACAGATCGCCCATTATGTAGCTATGTACTTAACAACAAACAAACAAAACTTTAACTTAAAAACTTAATCAAGATATAAACAAGTGATATCCTAAAGTCTTGACATGTAATTGTTAACCTTAGAGTGGCCTTCAGTCACGTGAATAGTGCGTGCCCCTAAGAGAGTGTGTATGCGTTGTATATATTACTGTTTTCTCTGTTTAAGTTATATTCGATGTTAGATAAATTTGATGAGTTTGTTCAAAATTATCTGATTTAGACATATTTTGCATTTTGTTGTTTAATGTAGATTTTGATTTTAAACAAGGTGTTCTTTTTGTTTTTAAATATATTTGCAAATTGCCGATTTTCTGTTTTATAGATTAATTTTAAATGTTTATTTTGTGCTTTGACACTAAAGCTTAATTTCACCCAGAACTGTTGAGAGAGAGACCTAATAAAGGTATATCTCCCGCTCTCCAGTTTAACAGAGCACATTAAACATCTACCTTTGCTTGACTTTGATTGGGTTTTTAATTTATAAATAAAGATAGTTGCTTTATACAACCTTGGGCTCAGCCTATTTCTCAGTCAAAGTCGAGAAAAGTCAGACCTTTACACCGTGATAACGTATTTGATGGTTATCTTGTTTTGTATATTCTACCCGTTTACTCTGAGGGAATTCCGTAAATCTGAGAATCCCAAGAAGTAGGTAGAGAAAATGTGGTGCTGTGACCGCGGATACTGTTATTTTAGAGGTTTATTTTCTCTGGACGATCATGTGCCTGACCTTTTCTGATTTATATAAACTGAGTGATAATATTATATAACGTTGAAAAACAAAGAAATTAATATAATTTTTGCCTAGTTCAACTTTATATACCCTTTTATGTATTTTAACTGCGTATTTTAAGAAGAAAAAAATGAATACTCCGAAGCTCGCCATGCAAGAAAAAACAAGATATTTTCATCAGGTGTTAGTTATTTTGCGTGAATAGGTTCTATGGACAAAATACTCGTGACAGAAGTGAATTTCACTTTGATGGCCATAGCTTTAAAGTCTGCTCATGTGTGAAACGAGTTTGAGAAATATGAATCCAAAGCTTATTCATACTCAACAGGGTTTATGCTTAGTATAACTGCTTGCTTTCAAGTTCTGACACAACCTTAATTTATATTCATGTAGCTGTGTTACCTTTAACGCTGCATGTATATAGCCAGCGGGTAATATTTGAATTTTCAAAGTACAAGATTTTGTTTTTAGATATGTATAATAAACATAGAGCTACATATTAGTTTCCAACTGAAACAATTCTGGCCACTGATTCAAATATATCATACTTAATAAGCAAAAATCTGATGATTTATTATTATAAAACCTTGAAATCATAATTTTTAGAACTTTATTAAAATTATTTGGTAATCTACTAAATAACTGCCCTTCTTCCCATAAAAACACACAACGCATGAATTAATCCAATATGTTGATTATGTTTTATTTTCCTACAAATTGAGTTAAATTAATTTTTGATTGAATAAGCAGGCATAAAATTTTAAATTTTTCTTTAATTTTCTTTAATAAACAGAGTCAGTAATGTTAAAGCATCACATAGTGGTAAACATTAGGCTCTAGGCAGTAATATAAAACTCGCTTCGGAAAGTACATATGTTAAATATTCAGAAAAAGATTTTAAAAACTATTATAAAAACCTGAAAACACTTTATAGAAATAAAGAACACCAGTACACGTATGCTGTGAATTTTGAATAGCAGTTTATAAGAATCCTAAACCCTAACAGTTATAAAAAATATTCCATGTAACCATGCAGCAACTTTAATGAACATGTAATCAAGAAAATTTTTTAGTTAATTACAATAAAAGATATTAATTTCAAAGTATCGACCTAGCTGTCATAATCTAGTAAACATTACTGCTTTATCGAGGAATAAAAACGAATCTATATTTGTTATTTAATTAAGTCTATTTTTCAACAGTAGAAAGCAAGAGCACAGTATTGACGTGTTCCACTGATATGTCGAAATGAACAGAAAAGAAAAAGAGACCAAAAAGAGGTCATTATAATATGTCAATTGTTTGTATAATGTGAGTTACGAGAAAGAAAAAATATTATTATAATTATCATATAACTAAACTTCCATGCCTGAAAATGAAACGTAAAAAGTTAATGAAATTTAGTTTCAGAAACGTTACATATGATAAAAAAAATTTATGTATTGATATTTTTACATCATTCAGTACAGCTTGGAACATTATTAGGCTAGTAATAGTTTTACTAGAGTAAACTTTCCATTTTACAAGAAAAAACAACAGCTTAGGCTTTAGAAATATTGTTTACTTATCCAGCATTTCAGGGTAAAGTTATTTCTTAATTAGTTCTAGTAGTAAGAGCTAAAATAAATTGTAGGAGAAGTTTTTCAGCACTGTAATTTAAAAACAATATATTACTTGTAATCAAGCAGAACAAAAATACATAAAATTAAAGAGAACACAAGATGTGGATTAGTCTAGATAAAATTTGATACATAAACACCTTTACTATAATTTACAATCAAATTAAATCAATATAGTTTTAACCGGTAATTAATTATACCACCAACTTTCATAAGATATAGACTGGGTATTTAGTGATCGTCGATGTATGTAAGTATATATATATATATATACATCCAAGCATCTGCCATGCAAAGGACATCTGAATACATTACACTCAATGTCATATAAAGATTATTAATGATGCAGTTGCCAATATAACCACATTTTTAGTCATATATAGGATTTTTATTATATTGA
>NW_013665628.1:376719-379768 GCF_000517525.1 Limulus polyphemus
GTTAGTTTTTGCACACTGAGGTCAGAATGTGTTTTAAAATTTACCATGACTTACGTACCAGTTAAACTGATAGTCCCCATTTTTTATAGGGTTCAGAAGTATGGTGCGGGGATTGTCATTTAAATAAGGGGTACTTAATTTAATAGACTGCTGTGAATCTTGGAATGATTTTTGGAATGTCTTTGTTTTGATCAAAAAATGAAGTAACTTGAGGCACAAAGTTGGATGGATGCCCATTATAATATAGTAATTGTTTAAGTTGCTTTGTCTTTAAAACCTTACGATTCTTATCAGTGTATATGTGATCCACTCTGTGGGGGCTGCCAATAACTCGTCTCAATTAATGGAAGGAGGAAAACGTGGAAAAAAACGTCCAGTGTGTTGTTTTGAATGTTGGATTGTTATAGATATCACATACTTATCTATTTATCTCCATGTTTCTCTATCCATTGTCTGTTGGATTGTTATAAATATCGTATACTTATATATTTATCTCTATGTTTCGCTATCCATTGTCTGTTCGATTGTTATAAATATCACATACTTATCTATTTATCTCCATGTTTCTCTATCCATTGTCTGTTGGATTGTTATAAATATCGCATACTTATATATTTATCTCCATGTTTCTCTATCCATTGTCTGTTGGATTGTTATAAATATCGCATACTTATCTATTTATCTATATATTTCTGTATCCATTGTCTGTTTTTCTTGAAGGAAAATGATATAATTGCAATAAAACTCCCTATATTGCTTGACCCCCAGTGGCACAGCAGTATGTCTGCGGACTTCTACTCCTAGAAACCGGGTTTTGATACCCGTGGTGAGCAGAGCCCAGATAGCCCTTTGTGTAGTGTTGTGGTTAATAACGAACAACAACAACCTACATTGTTTTGTCACTTTATTTTTTGCTGATTGTAAGTAATTTATTGTGAAAACCCTGATATAAAATTATTTAAAAATCCTTTCGGAGTTCAATGCAAGGAAGTATCTGTTATTCATGGACGTTCCACTAGTTCTTAATATGGTTGAAATCTGAGGATAAATATTTTTGTGGTTAAAGAATATTATAAATCTCCTCCTCATGCTCTTCAAACAAATCACAAACAGTGATGGTGGAATTGTTGTCTTACAATTTTGAGGATAGAAATTAAGTTAAACTTGATTCATGAGGATGTTCATATATTTGTTAAGTATAATACGTCCGTCTAGAAAGGCCAATGAACACAGTTCATATCAAGAAAATGCACTACGAAAAATTACTAACTATCCAGCAGCTTGCACAATGGAAAAACACACTAGGGTTCCAAAGCTTCACGGGCCTTCACCAAAGTTTGAGTCCCTCGCTGTATAAAATAGCGTTTACCAAGATTCACCTGACCACATAGTACATTTTCATTGATGTCAATAGTGAAATCTACATGGTCTTTGCATTACTGTAAGCATATCGTTCTGTTAGGAGCTTACATTTACAGTAACTTGGGTGAAATTCATTTCTTGCAGCTCTCTGCTTATTGTTTTTGTTCAAAAGGATGGTTCTGGTCCTTGACTGGTGTCATCTGTCAATTGGTGTGCCTTGAATGTCTTCAAAACCTTTGAAAATTGCCATCTATTCCTGTCTTGGAGCAAATTCCTCTGACTGCAGAATTTTATCGAGATTTTAGCCACGTCGCGAATATGTTCGTGGAATTGACACCTTTGATCTCCCAGTCTGTTTCATTGTTTTTCTATGAAGGTTACACCTAATCGGGCGGTAATGCCTCTTTTTTTTAAAATCAGACATATCCTTAACCTTCCCCATTTACACGAGGACTGAGGTACACAAAAACTGTTTACTCTATTTATACTGGTGTAGTTGTCACATGGTGGGCATTTTATTGAATATCAGCTTGTCAAATAATGGGAGAGTTGAAAAAACAAATAAATAATGGGGTCTAATTTTTTGAGTAGGTACGATATATATATATATATATATACATTTTAAAGCAGTAACAACGAACGACCTAGTCAGTACAATGAAACAATGCCATTAAAATTTTATGGTTGAAATATTCATATTGAAAAAGTCACATATAAAACAAAAATAATATAATTAACGTGTAATTAATTATATTTTTGAAACATTCCTAGCAATTGTGTTTCAAGAAGCAGTGCAGTTTCCTAAAACGTTGCAAAAACATTAAACTAAATTAGTTGGATGCTGCTTATATTATTATTTTTTGCTTCGGTTTGTATTGCAATTACAACGAGCAATTATTGTTGTTGTTTGTTATTAAGCACAAAGCTACACAAAGGGCTATCTGGGCTCTGCCTACCACGGGTATCGAAACCCGATTTCTAGCATTATCAATGGCAGACATACTGCTGCCATTGGGGGGATTCGGCAATTATCACGCTACGGTTAATGACTGGTTTTAGTAGCAAGAACAACTATCTATTTCCAAGACACCTGAAGGTTCTCACGAAAAAAATGATTTATCCTTACGAAGGCATGAGTGGAAATGGAGCTTAAGTGTATTTTTTCATATAAAATAAATTAAGGGCTGTTTTAATATTACTGTTGTCCTTTAAAATCGATGATTGTTCTTGTTTGTAACATTTCGCACAAAGCTACTCGAAAACTATCCGTTCCTAATTTTGAAGGGATTATAGATAAAACAGTTAATCAACACCATCCGCCGTCAACTCGTGGTTACTCTAATCAAGAAGGCATGAGTGGAAATGGAGCTTAAGTGTATTTTTGACATATAAAATAAATTAAGAGCTGTTTTAATATTACTGTTGTCCTTTAAAATCGATGATTGTTCTTGTTTGTGAGATTTCGCACAAAGCTACTCGAAAACTATCTGTCCCTAATTTTGAAGGGATTAGAAAGAAGGCAGTTAATGAACACCATCCGCCGTCAACTCGTGGTTACTCTAATCAAATAGTAGGGTTTGATCTTCACTTTTATAACATACCCATGGTCAAAAGTTCAGCGCGCGATTTTTATCTTTTATTTTTTTTTGGCGGCAATGGGACGCGAATTATAGAACTTCAGATCCAC
>NW_013665628.1:380744-385922 GCF_000517525.1 Limulus polyphemus
CTTCGGTTCGTTTCATAGACTGCTATAAACACCTTTTAGCTACTTTTTTCTTTAGTACGGTTTTATTCTTCGTTTTTGTGAGTTTGTTTGAATTCGTAAAACCTTGTCATACACTGAATGCTTATAACTGTTTCATACTCTGTACGCTATTATAAATACCATTACTATATTATACTATATTGTTTACTTTACGTGTAGGTTTGTCAAATAAAATTACGTCTTCGTTAGTTTGTTTGTCTGAACATATAAAATGTATTCAAATAGATCAGGATTTATCGATCTAACACAAATACCTACAAGAAAGCGTAATTTAAATGCCATGCGTGAAAATAATAGAATAAGTGAAATTCAAGCTAAGGGCATGAAAACTATCGCAAATATTTTGCGAGTTGCGGCTTGTAATAAGTATGAGGAATTCAGTGAACCAGATCCTCCGGTGAGACAGCGCTAAGATTACGAACTTATAACTCTACAATTCAGAGTTCGATTCCCCGCGGTGAACACAGCAAATAGCCAAATGTGGGTTTTGCTCTAAAACAAACAGTACTTTCCGCCAAAAGTTCAGCTCTACTGATAAATAATCCTAATAGTTCCGTTATTGTCCCAAATATCATCACGATAGTTAATTCAAAAGACGATTTAACTATTAGAGGAATGGTAACTCATCTGTAACTATTTCACACATAACTCATAGTTATTTTGTTATAAACAGTTTGTTGATAAAAAAATCGTTTTATATTAAATTAGCTGTACACTAACTGTCAATCGTACTTTAAACGGGACAGGTATTTAGTTTAAAGGTGAAGTTCGACGGTTGCAAACCTTACTCAACGGGGGTGTTCAAGAAATATTTATTCTTCGTCGCCCTGCGCAATGAGGTGGAACTTTAAAGCCAACATGAAAAAAAAAAAAAAACACTACTAAATAATTAACTAATTTGTTTGAGGTAAAAGAGGCAGAGAAGACAAAGTGAGGATACCTTGTGTTGAGTTCTTGTGTTCAATGAGCTGCCAAATACCGAAGTGTGACTGGAAACCGGTCGTGGAAAGAAGCAGGCGCCTTTTCAGGGCGGTGGGGAGCTCTAACTCCTATGCCTCATAATTTGATGTGATTGGAACGGGAATACCCTGAGAAAACCCAATTTCACAGAATAAGCGCCGAATTATATATTTGTCCTGTGCCCAGGCTGAAAGGCAAGACATTATTATTGTAATGGTTAAACAAATAAAGAAGGAAGCCCTAATCACTCAGTTGTAGGGAGATAACAGCTTGTGGGGCTCGCTGGACGTTGTGTATAGTGTATGGGTGAGAGAATTTATTGTTTCTGTTTTTGGTAATAATTGAGAGCTAGTTTACATAGTCTTTCTTCTAGGGTAGGGATATTACCTGCTTTATGTAAGTAATTAACAAGGGTATATCTTGGGGGCCTTAGGAATAGTCATAAAACCCAATTTTTTTGAACCTGTAGCTTCTTGAGAATATTATTTGACATGTTGTAAGTCACTTGGTATCGTATTCTATGATTGGTGGAATGCATGTTTTATAGATTTTTAAAATAGTATCCGGTGTTTTATTATGTCCAGTGATAAGTCTTAAGTGGTTAATATGTTTACTAAATGACTTATGAAGTTTTCTTGTGTGTTCTAACCATATAAGTTTTCTATCGAATATATTTACACCAAGAAATTTGGCACTAGAGCTTATTTTGATATCATTGTTGTCTAATTTTAGTTGAACTTTTGTTTTTCCAATTTTCAAAATGTTTATTTAGGCTGCGATAGAAGATTATGCCTTGGATGTTTGAGTGAATTTAATAGGACTGGCCAATCGTTACACCAGTTCGTTATGATATTTATGACTTTTGTAAGCGATCCGTGGAAATTAGTGAATTTCTAGAGACACTCCAAACAGCAATGTTATCTGCACATTGAAAGATGTAGGTGTATGCTAAATCTGAAAATAAAATGTTATTCTTGACAAAGATAATATAAAGGAGCGGTGCCAAAACAGAGCCCTGCGGCATTCCTACTGTAATATCAAATCTTTTGGAAAGGGTGTCGTTAATTTTTACTGCACCTGTGCACTCGGTTAGGAAATTCAAGATTCATCTTGTTATTGTTTGACTAATGTTCATTGAATTAAGCCTGTGTCATGAACCACACTTGTGGCTCGTAATAGAGGTCACCCATTTGTTTTTATTCATTACTATTTAATATTGTTCCACCAGCCTACAAAAAAAAATGCCTGTGTGTATTGTAATAAAACCTGGGCAATATCACTAAATCCACCATTATGTATTGTATAGGGTAGTTTTATGTGTATTTGACTACCTAGCAAATAACAGCGGCTGCAGAACAGTTGACACCCAGTGGTTTTAACGTATTCTGTGGTTTATATGGAATCTCGTAGTCTACTACATGTATACATATATAACTTCGTGCAGGCCGTGGATGTTAGTTAAGGTTTATATGGCAGGCATGACACAAGAACCATAGCAATTACTAAATTATTGATGTCGCTTATCATTCATTTATGTACAGGTTTCCTGCCCTTTGGGACACGACTCTGCTGACAGGATCACAGTTTTTTCACTACTGCATGATCGATTTCAGCCATTTTACACAAACGTCTAGACTGTCTCCCACAATAGAAATCTTTAAGCCATAGTTTAAAAGATAGCACCAAGCTCAGTTTCGAGCATCAGATCGGCAATCGTGATGATGGCTGGTGGTAAGTGTCGAATTATAGCCAACACTGCGTGATTGCGAATTTTATAGATACTATAGATATAGTAGCCATCTTTAAAACTGACTATAAGAAGTGGCAAAAATCGTGCAAGCAGGAAATAGCGAAAACGATGACGATTTTAGACGAAGTTAGACAGAAATATTGTAGTTATATAATTTATTTAAAAAATATTTAGTTTCAGATAAAGTATGCAGCAGCGATGGCCTGCCAGATTTTAGGGTCGTAGAAATGTCATGACCCAAACTACTTATTTTGACTCCATATCTAAAAGCTGTAATATTTAGGAGAGTCAAAATTTGGATTTGTAGCTTGAGGAAATAATGTCTCAATCCTTAAGATTGTTTGTTTACTTTTTCGTAATTGCATTTTCACTCTAAGCTGCCTATCTTGTTTCTGTATTTTTTTTTAAGATTCCTATTCCTTCATTTTAAATTATTTTTTCTATAATCTTGTCTTATGGCGTTGTGCCAGATATTGTTTATTACGATAGTGGCTTGGTTGCTATTGAAAGAACTGTAGACTGCTTCCGTGAGACGTGTAAGGTGATCTTTGGTTTGTCCCTTTCTTCTGCAAGAGTATTTGATATCTGTATTTGAAAGGAGGTTGTTGGATTCATTATAGTAAAGAAGTCTCTGAGCTATGATTTTTTCCATAGTTTTCCTAAACAACTAAGGAGACTAATGGGTGTAAAAATTTCTGGGTTGGATGTTATTGTGGGATATATGGGAATATCTATTATAATTGCTTTTATCTAGGTGATTTGGATGCATCCTGTTAGTAATCATAGATTCATTAAGTTAGTTAAATACATAGGTAGCTTGTTCGAAGCTTTCTTGAGGATTATATTTCGGGTCCTGTTGTGTGGGGGAGGGAGCAGATTTTTTGAGTGTATGTATGTTGATTTTGACTTTGGTTAATTTGCGGTTTAGAATAACATTATGATTTGATAATGTATTGTCATCTGCATTGTTTGCCGGGAAGCTCAGGGAATGGACGTGGGTTGTTTTCAACGTGATCATTGACTATTTATTGGTTTGATGGATTAAAAATGGAGGAATGTGTGTTGCTAAAGGTTCAAAAAAATCGACTAGATTTGCTTTTTCTGCTTGTAATGTAATTATGCACAAAGCTACACAATGGGCTATCTGTGTTCTGCCCACCACGGGTATCGAAACTCGGTTTCTAGCGTTGTAAGTCCGCAGACATACCACTGTGCCACGTGGGGGGGGGGGGGGGCTTGCTTTTTCTAGATCTGTTTTTGCTGTACTGTTGTTCTATTTGAGCTAGTGGGAAATATTGTTGTTTTTGGCTGAGCTTAGAGATTTGAATTTCTTCCAAAAATCTTTTGCGTTATTTCGCGTTTTGTCTAAGTTGTTACAAAAATTTAGGCAACTGTCATTATTCAGTATGTGGATGCTTTGTTTTATTTTTGAGGTAAGTTTGTTGATTTGGGTTTTAATGTTTCCATCACGGGTACGGGTGACTATACATAATCTCCTGAAATGGCGTCGTTCCAGGATTAGACTGTATAATTCAGGTATAAGTTTCCAGCGGTTTTATGAGTATTCCCGGGAGGCCGTGGGGGTTATAGTGTCTGTAGCGGAGGTAAGGCTTTAGAAATTTGGGTAGAGTAGTTGCCTAGTTGGGTTTTTCTGTGATGGTTTTTACTAACGATAGGAGAGTGTCGTCAAGGTTGTTGAAGCTCTTCCAGTATTTTCTAGAGTAAATGTATACTGGCGGAAGGTCTTGTAATAATGTCTGACTGTTGGTCTGAAGTGTGAACGATACCGAAAAGTGATCGCTGGAAAGTTGTGGGTGTTCTGTGAAGTTTCCAAATTAGATATTACATAGTCTGGGATTTCGTAAGTGTCGTTGGCTGAGTTGTATCGAGTTGGTGAATTATTGGTGATAACATGCATGCTGTTGTTTTCAATAAGTGTGTTTATTGTTCTGCCTCTCTGGTGCGGCTGCTGTTGAAATCCCCAAGGATTATCGGTTGAGGGTATCTATTCATGCACATTTGTTAGAAGTTTCTGTCAAGGGTTTTGGACGGGGATCAATACTTGGCGACTATTGAAACGGTATTTGTATTGTTAATATGAATTTTGCACATTGTACTTTCATTTGTGGTTAAGATGAAGTTTTGCTCGATTGATGTGATTTTTGAATGGTAGTTTTTGAGGTCGATAGCGATACCTCTAGTGTTTGCTATTGCAGGCAAAGAGTAAAATTTAAATCCTGGTAAGTTTATATTTGTGTGTGGTTTGGCTAATGTTTCTGAGATAATTATTATGTCCGCTTTGACATTGCCATTTAGTTCAAGTACTTCAAATTTATTGGTGTAAAATCCGCCTTGAATGTTTAAGCGTAAGAATTTTAGATTGTTTATGAAGTTGAGACGTTTCGCCTACGGGATTGTATGCGATGTGT
>NW_013665628.1:386902-401804 GCF_000517525.1 Limulus polyphemus
TACGGGTTTGTATGCAAAGAGTAATGTGGTGTGTTCGCAATTCGGGGAGGTTGAAGTAATATTGCGCCGTATGAGCTCACTGTGAGGAGCTGAAGGAAGTTGATAAAGTGGTGGGAACTCGCAAAGTTCAGTGAGGAAGACTAGCATGTTCCCTTGTAATTACCAAGGTCTATAATGTTGTATCATTTTTGTGTGTTGGTTGGGAGTGGTGTGTTTCGTGATGTGACTGTCGCATAGGTGATATTTGAGTGAGCACTACAGGTGTCATTATTACTAGCTGTGAATTCAAAGGGTTGAGTTGATGTTGTAGTTAGGGTGTGTTGTTATTTTGCTGTTGGAATGTGAAAGTGTTTGGTTGCATGTGTTGCTGTGCTGCGGGTAGCGTTGTTGGTGTTGCTAATAAAGGTGCTCTGTTGCGTTGTCTTAATTGTTATAAGTAAGGAAAGGATGAATAATTCGTTGTTTGAATGACTGCTGTACCTATTACTATGTCTCCTGATGTGTTGGTAACGGGAACAGGCCCTGTCTCTAGCAGCGTAAGTGACCTGTGTTCATTCGTTACGACAACAATCCCCATAGTGTGACCGTACGCACCTAACACATCTGGCGGCAGCCATGAAATATGGTTTAGAGTGTCCAAATTTTTGTCATTTATAACACTAGATGATACATTTTGGTGGAGATTTAGCTACTTCTGTTTAGTATTTCCTAAAAAAGATTGTGCAGTCGTTCGAAAGTAGAGATTCGTATTGCGTTTTGTTATCACGTATCAATTTCATCATGGATGATTTTTTGTTTTGTTTTAAAGGAGATGGTGCTCTCTACTTTCGTCGGTGTCGGATTTAAATTTCTCCAAATCTTTCTCATAAAATCAGCCGTTAATTTTGAGATGTGGCTGGAAGCTGTGAGTTTTTGGTAGCGAGTTTTCGTTAGTGTGAAATCGGTATTTGCTCTTTTGCTAGGAACCTCAAATGGTATGTCCAGGTTTATTACAAACAGTTTTGGTTTGAGTGTTCTCTTTCGTAACCATAGTCTTTACTTTGTAAATGAAAAACAACTTTGTGTGTTTATGTGTTATGTAAGCCTGTTTGTTTGTTTCGGAAATTTAAACGAAGCTACACAAGGGCTGTCTGCGCAAGTCCATCCATAATTTTAAACCGAGATACTAGACTGAAGACAGCTACTCAACAGCACCCATCGCCAACTCTTGAACTACATTAATTGAATAATTAGATTTGACCGTCACTTTTATAACGCACCGCAGAATGCATTTTTGTGGCAAAAGAACGCGAACCATGAACCATCAGATTCAAATTCCGGCAAGCTAAACACTAGACCATGTCTCAAACCTTGTAATTTGATACTGCCTTAAGAGCTCTGCTGTATAGGTTTTTGCTTCTTCTTTTTTTTTTTTCGAAATTTTATGTCCTTTGATGTTTGTTTTACAATTTCGCTCTACCAGTACTCTCTCTCGAAAAGATCCGTGAACAAATAAGTTATGGGGATCGAGCTTTTAGTCCCTTCATACACTCTATATTTTAAACCTCTTAGTACAACTATATTTTTTATTATGAGTCTTCACCTTTATATAACAATAAGATTCTGTTAAATAGATTTTTCTCATTTGAAGACTTCAAATATTAATCTTCTGTTTACTGTTCTTTCTAATTCTTTTCCTGTACAACTTAATAAACTAATGTGTCTACGACCTGTTAATTTTGTGTGATCCAAATTAATTAGATATGTTCTGAAAACAATTGAGAAACTTAACAAATTAGCTAAGATAACCAGGGAATTATGAGACAAATGTTATAATAGAATTATAATATATCCGGTCTGATTTTTACCAGGATGTGTTTTTAGTTTCAGTAAGACATTTTTGAATTTCAATTACAGTGATTTCACGTTTATTTACTTGGATTTGTAAATTATCTTTCATTCAATTTTTTTTTATGTAGACTGAAGAAATTTATCAGGATAATATTATTTTTACTTTCATTACTAATACTCTGACAATGTTTGTTCTGTCTTGAAGCGCAAAGTTACGCAATGAGCTATTCACCGCGTGGAACCCAACCCCAGATTTTAGCGTTGGGCTACTGAGGGACATATTGGAAAATAGTACCTAATGGTGATAAAATCTTGTCGAAACGTTATACATTTGTTACCGAGTTAAAGTTGTAATAAAGTTTCTTCGTTATTCATTTAAGCCGTTTCTAAATCTTATTGGCCTCAATGTGGGTTCCTTGTTATCGAATATATATATATATAGTATGAAACTAAGAAGTCGCATGACCGGGGATTACTTAACGTCTTAGCAGTGACGACGCCAGCACCAAAAATTTGGGGGAAGGCCAAAATTTTGGGGTCAAAGTAAAACATCTTATACTCATGTGTAATTTTAAAGGGACTTGCTATTCCCACAAAATTTTAGCATGTTAAATTACACTGACCCACGCTGGGTTTCTAAAAATACATTTTATTGAGTTTTGAAGCCCCAAAGTACTCATAGATCTTGGAAAGGATCAGAAGGTTTTTGACCATTTTAGCATATCTGGCATTTTTTTTATGGTGTGGAATAACAAGTTCATTTAAAAGTGGATTGATGAATAATGGTGAAATGCTTTGACTGAGCGATTACAATATTATACTGCTCCCCGCAAAAGCCTTTCTCAGAAAGATTGATAAGTAAGGTCTTCAGATCAGTTTTGCGGTAAGCAGTTGTGACAAGCACGGACTTGTTGTGTAACAAGCTATCTTCGCCGCTTTTACTTTGCACCTCAGTACGTTTGTTGATATTTGGTTCTTTGTCTAAAATTTTAATAGGCATACCCTGGGAAAAAGTTGCTATTACACAATCAGTTCTTGTCGACTTTAAATTCACTCAAAAACCTGGTCCTAAACTAAAATCGTTATCAATTAAAAAAATATGTATTATTACACGTTACTAACATCATTTGTAAAATGATTTTAATAGCTGCTCAGTATTCAACATCGGAGAAACTGGAAAAAACAGGAAATTAGATTCAGTGAACATAATAGAAAAACTCCCATGTTTCAACCATTGCAACTGAAAAAGAATTGAAATATTGTAATTTTAAACAAATAATCAAACATCATCAAATTTAGAATCAAAGAAACCATCTTAATTGACCAACACAGATTTATTCTAAACTAGTATCGTAGAGTGCCAAGATATCTTTATTAAGCCCTTAAGCAATCTGCAGCCACGTGACTTATTTCTTTCATACTATTTGAATATATATATATATATTTGTGTCTAGGTAAACTACGTGCACCTGTTGATGACAAAACCTTGTCAAAACGTTGTACATTTGTTACTGTGTAAAACTTCTAATAAAGTTTTCTGCATTACTCCTTAAAGCTGTCTCAAAACTTTATTTGTCTCAAAGTGGGTTTCTCGTCATTCAACGCGATATATAGATTTTGGTTGGGTTTGGATTTCCCGCAAAACACCCACTGCCAACTCTTAGGCTACTCTTTTATCAATAAATAGTGGGATTGACCGTCCCTTATAACGCCCCTACGGCTGAAAGGGCGAGCATGTTTGGTGGGACGGGTATTCGAACCCGCCATGCTAGGCCCATTTATTTCTGTACTCACCACTGGTATCGAAACTCAGTTTTTAGCGTGGTAAGCATTCAGACTTACTGCTGAGACATCATCACCCGGTATTCCCTGATGATCATCCTCCCAAGTACTAATCGGGTTAGGTGTCTGCAGAGATCAGACGAGACCCGGGTTTTTTTTTCAATATTGTATTGGTTGATGTATAGATACTAACATTTTAATGCTTTTATAAAAGATGACGAAATAGGATTAAAACCTGGTTAGGTTCAAGCATATAACCCATAACGTATTTTTAAGCACATTTCTTGCGCCGCCTAGAAAGTAGTTTATTTAAAATATTGGAGAAACAAAAATTTATTTATTTTTCATTTTCAACATGCTTATTGACAAAGATATATATATACTTAACTTTCAACATACAGAGACACATAACTGAATATGTGCATCACATAAAAAAGAAAAAATACCAAGTCCATATAACTTTAATTTATTTTGGGTAGTTGCTTCGTACCACAATAATATTGGTAGTTCTCTTTTTCTGAAAGGTTGGTTTTTCAATGTTTTCCAGCTCAAGATTATGCTTAACATGTATACAAATTTGTTAAACGTGACGTGCTCATATGTGTAATGACATGTTTTAAAGGTATTTCCCATAGAACTTTTATATATAAAACTTCAGTTGATACAAAAAACTCCTGAATGAATCCATTCACAAAGTAGTACAATGTTTAAAATAATACTTTTAAAACAAAACAAACAAATACAGACCCAATGTTTAAACTGTGTTTCCTTGTGAAAGATTTCAAAGAAATCAGTCAAGTGTATCAAAGAAGTAAGTCATATTTTTACCGTATTGTTAGCAGCCTTAGCAATGAATTACTCTATTTGTATTCATAATAAAATAACATTAAATTCATGTCATGAAAATAGAAGAACATTGCTGAGTAAGCAAATAAATAAAAGGCTATCGAAATTGTCCATTAGTACATCATTCAGTTGATCGTACTTTCTAAACATATATTTTAATAAGATACGTCTGTTATCAAAATGTTAAGCTTTCTGAAAATCGTTCAACAGATACAGGAATCTCGTTAGATATATCTATTTTTTTACTGCCCCCGTGAGTACAATATAATAGAATCTCCTTGAACATTTACTTATCAACTCAACCATATTGATTTTTTATCTGACTTTGGAAGTTTTATTTTAAGCTGCACTGTAAACTACGAAATTTATTGCTTTGGCAGTTAATGTACCCCAGCTTTTCATTAATAGCACCCATTTCTGTACATGTAATCAGCGTATTACTTTTTACATTAAATAACTTATGAATTACAATTACTCTTGCATATCTTCGATTTGTTATCCCCCTTTATGGTACCTTTATTGTTTAAAATACGGAAAACTATATTGTTCTTATTAATATCGTGTTGATCTAATAAAATAAGTCTCCTTTGGTTTCACAGATAGTGGCTCGAGTCCGTATTTTCTGAGTTTATTTAAACACTTGCAATTCTTAAACGTTTATGTCCCCCAGTGGAACAGCGATAAGTTTATGGTCTGACAACGCTAAAATCTAGGGTTCGATTTCCCGCGGTGGACACAGCAAATAGCTTAATGTGGCTTTGCTAAGAAAACTTAAAGTTTTATTTCTATTTCAAAATGTTTTATTTTATTTTACAGTTCACGTCCGATGAATAAATGAATGAATATATATATATGTGTGTGTGTGCCCCCTAGTGGCACAGCGGTATGTCTGCGGACTTCCAACGCTAGAATCCGGGTTTCGATACCCGTGGTAGGCAGAGCACAAATAACCCATTGTGTAGCTTTGTGCTTAACTACAAACAAACAAACCCACTAGATAGTTTATCCAAGTTCCAATAATTTGTAGCCTTACTCGTAGTCAGAATAGGAGGTTCCAGCCGGTCCATCTGGCCAGTTCAGATAACAAAGTGTCCTCAGGCTCCCATCGGGATAACGGTACGTTAGGGTGGTTGAGTACAACAAGGTAGGAACCGAGAGAGCAGCTCCACTAATCCATGTTACAGCTACTAGCAAGTAAACAACTTTTTTGGGCATGCGCGGGGTAAGAGGGTGGACAATGGCAATATACCTAAATAGAGAATAAGAGAAGAGAAATCTTATGTACACTAGGTTAATTACATCAGTACAACTGTAATATAATTTCATACACCAATATAAGAACTCGATACCTTAATTATTACGATCTCTACAAAGAAAAGAACTGAGATGAGTTACGTTTACCAAAACACCTTTTAATGGTGATTAAAATGATAAAACTGTTAAAAATCATAGATAAATAGATAAATAGATCGCTAGACATGATTTCATTATATTGACTTAGGGATATGGCCAGAAATTCTGAAATGCTTTGTTTGATTAACACTGCAAATAAGGGTTCAAATATCAATGCTTATTTGTATTACTTGAATACAGACACTGCAGATAAGGGTTCAAATATCAATGTTTATTTGTATTACTTGAATAGAGACACTGCAAATAAGGGTTCAAATATCAATGTTTATTTGTATTACTTGAATAGAGACACTGCAAATAAGGGTTCAAATATCAATGTTTATTTGTATTACTTAAATAGAGACACTGCAAATAAGGGTTCAAATATCAATGTTTATTTGTATTACTTGAATAGGGAAGAATGATAATTAAAGACGTTTGTAATGAAAAAGAGAAACCAAGCGGAAACTACGAGCTTGGTAGTTTCATCTTCGTTAGAGCAGGAGGAAAGCTTCTAAGTAATAGAGTTACAGAAAAAAAAAACTGTGGCGTAGCAGTAACATCCTGCACGACCCTTGTTCGTTGATTAAATTATGTTCATCCAAGTGACCGTGTACTCTTAGTTTCTTCGAAATTATTTTTTATAGAATATCTGCACAGTTGGTTAATCTTTAGCTGCGAGAGTATATTTGTCTCTCTTCAAAACTCTCTGGTGTTTAACAAAAGTAAACATCCACGTTAAAAATCACCCTTCACAATATGAACAAAATTCAAAACTAACCAAGCCCCCTAAAATAGTGATCAATCTTTTCTTTCACATACATTGGTTAAATGGGAATCTTTGATTTACCTATTTCTTTGGAGTTTTGAGACTGCGATAAAAAACTTAGGAGTCGCTTTAAAACCGTAGAATAATTTACGAGATACAGAGCTTTCATTTATAAAAGGTATTATTTATTAACTCCAGTATAAATAGTTTTATGTCAGCTAATTAAGCAATATATTGAATTTTGTTGATGTGTACAACTGAACATTCACGCTTGTGAAACCAAATTTTGCAGTTTTGTTTTATTCGCATACCGAATTCAATTTGATTAAAAGTGTTTAGGTCAGCAAGACAACTTCGAAACCAGAAACTAAGACAAAATAGTTTATTCTAAATTATTTAACTGAGCTCAGTTGAGAAAATAAACAGGAAAAAAAGTTATTTCATTTAGAAACAAAATAAAACTATCAAACCAAAGCTGCTCGAGGGTTTCTGTGCTAACTGTCCGTAATTTAGCACTGATGGACTCGAGGGAAGGTACCTAGTCAAAAACACCCACCCCAAACTCTTGAGCTACTCTACCAAGGAATAGGGGGATTGACCATCACTTTATAACGTCCCAATGGTCACAGGGATCCGAACCCTAACCACTAGACCATGTCAGGCCCGTTTTTCGAAAGCAACTTATAAATATTTATAAAATACTTTAAAGTAGTAATTTGAAGGGTTTTCTGCAACGCAAATTATAATGATTATTATTTAGATCTCCAGTAATAAAAAAATATTTTTATTCTATCTAGGTACAACAAATATCTATTTTTTATTAAAATTAAAATTATTACTAATACAAATAAATATTAGATTAGTAAATGTAATTTAAGATGTAAACAGACTCATCAATAGAACATTAAGTTTTATCAAGTAATGCCTTAATCTAATTCATCAACTGAATCAAAACTTTCAATATGTTAAAAAAAAAGACACTCCAGATGTTATAGGCTCTCTTACACTTCTTAGGACTGTTGCTGTTTAACCAGTTTAGTAAGTCAGTTTATTACTACTTAACACTGTTTGTTTGTGTTAAACACAAAGCTACATAATGGGGGGGGGGGGCTTAAACCAGTGCATAAATTTCATAGGGTCCCTCGGGTTGACACGGGGTGGTCAAATCTAAACGCCAATTCCCTCCCTGTAACACTCCATGGAATGCCCTAAAGGCGCTAGCAACAATAGGTCAAGTAATAAATGTAATGTTATTGTAAATTATTAGTACATGATGATGACAAAACCTTGTCGAAACGTTGTACATTTGCTGTTATGTTAACTTATATTAAAGTTTTTCTTCATTACCCATTCAAGCCGTCTCCAGCCATTAATAGGTCCAGTAATTCGCTAGCTACAAACGGTCACATACACACACACACTCAGACTTCTGTCAAATAATGGTTTAGATAAAGACTTGTTTTTCTATGATACATCTGATTTCAGCTCTTCAAATCCTAACTTATTCCTTTTAATTCATTCTTAAAAATTAAATCTTTGAATTTTCTGTTATTCTGCAGATTCTAATACCTAGGTCATTTCGTAGGGAGCAGTATTCACCCTGTGATGTTGCCCTTGTTCGTTTGCCACAAGTGCCTGGGTCTTAACAATATTTTTCTTTATTTAAGAATACTATAATATTAGTCAAATGGAGCAGTTGGTGACATGACCAGTATTTTATATGTTTGTTTGTTTTAGCGCAAAGCTACATATTAGGCTATCTGTGCTCTGTCCACCAGGGCGAATCGAACTCCGGATTTTAGAGTTGTAAGTCCGTAAAGTTACTGCTGATCTACTAGGGAGTGAACCAATATTTAGCCTGAGAAAAAGTGGAAAGGTAAGTGATATAGGGATAGAATTTGTCAGTGACGAATTGTAAACTCGATGCTGCTGATCTAGAGCATGGTAAAAACCTTTTGGAATGATCATGGTAGCACTTCTGGCCATCAGAATCCAGCATTTCAGTTACCATCATAAAATATATCTAAGGTTATGTTCTAAAGAGACATGTGTGCTACCTCCCCAGTGAAAGAACCGCCTGATAATGCCAAAGCATCCAAAATTCAGGTATGCTTCTGAAACACGCTATTCCACAAAACTTCAATAGACATCATACTCTCATATGAAAACAGATATCATGCTTCATGACACCTGTCTTTGGTGATTTTGGATCAGATACGTTATTCTACCCAGAGTGTTAACATTTGAAATTTATCTTTTAGTTTCAAGGCGGTTTTGTTCTTAGCATCAAATATTTTCAATATAGAGATATAGGACCAGGGCGTTGGAAAATTTATATAGGTTGAAAAAATAAAATTTTCATCCATAAATTCCTTTGCTAAGATCGCTCAGCGTTTATAACATTATTTTTTTTTTGTTCTCCTACTTGGACATGTCTTGCCAGTTGGAGAGTTCACCTTTCCTCCCTATACAGTAAAGACGTCTTTCTTTTTTTTTCAGGAAATTTACAGAATAAAATAATGTTTAACTTTATAAAAATTACAAGATATCTGTAAGTGATGATTCAAACAGAAATAACTCAAAAATACTTCAACAGAGAACTAAAGATAAAACTTATCTGATGAAAGCGCCTATTTCTGGCGCTCCGCAACATTGGGAAGTACTACCATTAGAACGACTCAAGAGACTGCCAAACTAATGAAAAACCAGTGTTACAACTTCTAGCTAAGCTGTCTCAAAAAGGTAAGAAAAAAATTTTCATGGCAAAGACAATTGTAAAGAAGAAAAGCAACCAGGAAATAAAGATACACGTGTGTTTGATTCGTGTGGTACAGCTAAATGGCCAAAAATATACGAAAATGTTTGGTTAAAATGGGACTAGTACAGGACATCTGCGGACATTTGATCTTCAAATGACAAGGGAAAGAATTTCGTATAAAGTTATTACACACGAAGACTTTATAATGGTGAAGAAGTACCCAAACAGTGAATTCAATATTCGGTAACAAGCGAATGGTTTTTGCTACATTTTCAACATATTAACTTTTCCCTGTCATCAAACGAGAAAAAAAACCTTAAAAACATTTAAGGACTTTAAAGTCGACCTCAAAAGTTGATTGGTCATCTAAAGGCATTTCAACTTTAGAAAGAATTAGAATCTCGACTAAACATGAGCTACACAACCAACTAAACAAGAAATGAGCATCTACAAGCTGTACTTCAAAGACTTTTTACACAATAATTCATGTAACACAAACTATTTCTTTTTGTGGATTTGTTTGTTTGTACTTGAGCGCAAAGCTACATAATGGGCTATCTGTCTCTGCTCACCACGGATATCGAAATCCGATTTCTAGCTTTGGAAGTCCGCAGACATACCGCTATGCCACTGGGTAGGGGGGGGGGCTTTTCATGGAACTCATTAAGAATGATAAAGTTTTACAGAAATTTCAATAAAAGAACTTAAACACCAAATCAAGTAACATGGTATCTCCTGCTGCATCTCGATGGTATAATACTCGATAACATCAGTTATCTTAATGACGGGTCCGGCATGGCCAGGTGGTTAGAGCGCTCGACTCGCAATCTGCAGGTCGCGGGTTCGAATCCCTGTCACACCAAACATGCTCGCTCTTTCAGCCGGTCAATCCCACTATTCGTTGGTAAAATAGTAGCCCAAGAGTTGGCGGTGGGTGGTGATGACTAGCTGCCTTCCCTCTAGTCTTACACTGCTAAATTAAGGACGGCTAGCGCAGATGGCCTTCGTGTAGCTTTGCGCGAAATTCAAAACAAACAAACAAACCTTAATGACACTTGACTTTGTAACTGAGTAGTCACTGAAGAATAGCTTAAATATTAATGAAACAGTTGGCCGCCTACGCTGCCAAACTATCCTGACGTGATGAAAAAGCTTACTTGAACATGACTGGAGTGAACCAGGAAGATATCCTTGTAGACACACTTTACCGAAAGTCTGCCGAGTGAACCCATGGGTGTAATAGAAAGAAAACAGCAGAGTAAATATTTCATTGCTAAAAATGCTTTTCATCCCTAGCCTTCCAAGCAACCGGGTGTAATTCCATAGTGAAAGAAAGAGTAACTGACAATCCCAGTAGAACTGTTTGAGGATTATGTGACCTCTTTAACATATATAAAAGCCAGGAAATTTGTACGGTCTCAAACCAAAATTATTATAAGATCAACAGCGCACAGAATTTTTGACCCTTGCTTTATCGGGCTAACAGATCGACTTCCATAGTAACTGCCACTACTAGTATGTTATTTGAGATTCGCCTGAAAATTTATAAAACCTTTAACATTTGAAGTGTCATTGTTTTTGAAGCAAATCTTCATATGAAGGTAACATATTCAAATATGTCAAATTTATCGAGATAAAAAAAAACTGTAGATGACCGACAAATTTTATACATTTGAATAACAGCAGTCACATTTTTTCATCCCTACGTGGCAGTATGATATCTATCAGTTTGACCATTACCTAACCAGTCAGCCGAGCAGTAACCATTAATATAAAACTAAATGTATTTCCGCAGGGTCTCCGAAAGTGTTCTGTTTCAAGAGTAAATAACGAAAATTAAGAATAACAAATAATTTTATTTCTTGCTTTCGAAGTTAATAGGTCATACTGTGTTATAGACTACAGAGTGCATAATTCTTCTCGTGAGTGATGGCATGCGCACCTTTTACTGTATTAATTTACACTACTAATTACAACGTTAAGCGTCCCTTACGTGACGTCATTTAAGTGTCCATTGAATGACTGACAGACAACAGACTACTGCATAATGGTGAGAGTGGTTAAAACAGGTGACCCCTCCGAGCGGGAAAATTACCTAGAACAGTATATATCTCAAGCAGATGGCGGTATGATTAGATTTCACAAAGGAAAAAAGAAGAAAATGGAGGTATTTTTATTAAAACATAGAAACCACTGCTACAGTATCGCATAACGTAAGATGGCGTAGTGAGTCGGTGTTTGACAAACTCTATCTCCTTACATTGTGTCTTATGACAGTACATACGTGAGATCAGAGCTAGGTTTGGCTGATTATTCTCCAATAAAAAATAACATATTAATTTGAAATCCAAAATACATATTCACTCATATAACTGATAAAAAAAAAAGGCAAAATGATATAAAAACTCAAAAAAGAAACGTATTCCAGTCATACGTATGATGAAAGAAATCCCCGTTTATCCGTTTGATTTAGATGGCAAAAATGATACGGTACGTTTTACTGGAGCGAGTGCACATCTGTATAATTACCTTGGGACAGTGCTTGAACTATAATACAGTCACTGGAGCGAGTGTACAACTAAACAGCTGCTTTTGGGTACAGTCACTAGAGCAAGTGCACAAATAAATAATTTCTTTTGGGCAGCGTTTTAACTATGGTACAGCCACTGGAGCGAGTACACAAAATATAGTTACTTTTGGGCAGCGATTTAACTATGGTACAGTCATTGGAGAGAGTGTACAGATCAATAGTTACTTTCCTGTATCGCTTTAACTATAGTACAGTTACTGGAGCGAATGCACAACTAAATGATTACTTTACTGCAGTGCCTGAATTGTAACTACTTAATAAAAACAATTCCAAATTTTTAATGAAATAAATTTACACTATAGTGATACTCTCATAGAAATTAATTTACCGTGATTTAATTAGCTTATTGATCTGTCACTAATCAGATCAAAAGTGAGATTTAAGAATGACTTTCCATTGAACAAATATTAAGAGCAAATTAAAAACAAAATTTTTTATACGTTTGATGGGGATAATATTTGGCACAGGAAGAATCAGTACGACTATAGCTGTACAAGCGTACGTTTGTTGAGACTATGTCAGTCAGTAAAGTCGATCTCTCAAAACGTTATCCCCTAATGTTTTTGATAGGTTCCCTAAAAGGACGAATTTTTTATGAATTTTAATAATACGAACGACATTTCTCTCTGTTCCCCTACAATTCCAACACTGTTTAAGCCATCCCCTGCTACTTTACTAACTCTTGTAAGATGTTTGTTTGTTTATTTTAGAGCCTTGTTTCCTTACTTTTTATTATCCCTATTCGCAGGTTTTTAAATTTCCAATTTTTAATTTATCTTATTTTCTGGATTTTTTATGCTCAAATATGGACAAAGTATTACTTGATATGGTAGCTAGCTTTATACATTGTTATGATAATAACCATAGCTAGTAGCTAGTTGATAAGGTTGATGATGATTTACTGTAGCTATTGGTTATTTGATCGCATTAGTTCGAGATGTAAAATCTTAAGCTTCTGCTTAAGCCATCCTCTGCTACTTTAATAGCTCTTGTAAGATGATTGTTTATTTTAGAGCCAACTCACACTTTTGTAAGATAACAAACAACGCAAGTTTATAGTTTACTTTCTTTGACGAAAAAGGCTGTGCTTAGTTGTAATATCAAATGTCACTGTAATTTCAATTTATAAAATATACAGTTGTTTGATATCTTCTATAGAATTTGTTTTCGGAATAAGTATTATAAAACATTATTTGTATCAACAATACTCAGACATAAACAAACATTAATCAATATAGTACGGCGATAAAAAACACCATTAAGCTTAATTACACAAGATAAATAAAAAATGGGAATATAAAAGCCTGCGAAAAGGAATCCTAAAAAGTTAGAAAACAACGCTGGATATATTGTAGATATTATTTACTCGAACTACAAACCCCTATTTTGACTCGATCAAATGTAACCCTAGGTAACAGCATGGAGCCAAAATAGGGCTGTGTAATTTGTTTAAATAATGTTTACAGTATCTCCAGACTTGTTTCCTTGCTTTTTTTTTACAATCCCTCTTCGCAGGTTTTTAAATTTTAAATTTTTTATTTATCTTGTTTGCTGGGTTATTTATGCTCAACTATGGGCAAAGGATTACTTTACATGGTAGCTAGCTTTATACGTTGTTATCATAATAAACATAGCTAGTAGCTAGTTGATACGGTTCATGATGATTTACTGTAGCTATTAACTATTTGATCGCATTAGTTCGAGGTGTAAATTGTTAAGCTGTAGCTAGAAATTGTCATGGAGATTTGTTTGAAAATATAGTGAACGCTTATAGTTTCTGTGTAATTAAATTCTCTATACATAATGCATAGCAATGGGCAAATAAATGGCTAGACTAAGACACAATCCCCACTAAGCGTGCATAAACTTTTACCAGTGGAAAAGCAGTCTTTTCAAAAAATGCATATACGTCTAAAACATTGCTTTAAATAAACCTTCGTGCCTTTTAAAACCGTTATTCAACGAATGTGTGTAATAAAATGTAATATTATGTGTATTGATTTTTTTTTTACTCTTTCAATTCATACATAGCATTGGGGTTGGCTCCCGAAAGCTTTGAGTATCTACACGTTACACCCATTAGTGCTATTTTTCATCTATTATTGGTTGGTAATTCCTGTTTCACCCTGTATTTACACTTTTTAAAGGAACACTAGATATTTGTAAGAAAGCTAACCTCAAGGGATAATGATAACATCGTTTACACTAGAATTATGATGTTTTTTAGCTTATGTAAAATATAGAACCAAGAAATCGACTTTTCAATACCTACGACCTTCGCAGTACCTTATTTAGTATTCTACAAAACGTTTGGGTGCAATATACCAACAATATTTGCTTTAGGCTGGCAAGAGAATAATTAAGAAGAAGAATTACAAACAGGCCGTTTTGAGCATATTTTCTTTCCTTGTAAGTCTAACATGCATACATTTTTTTGTGAATTTTTATTTGTACAGCCTTAGCAGTCATCATTAAAGGTTTTAACGTATTGTTTGAATTGAATCTTTACTGTTTAAGGTGCTTTTTGCCCGAAAGTTCTATTAGGGTTTTCTGCAATTCCTTGGGATCCTTATTATGAACAACTATCGTGGTTCATGATAACTAGAACAAATGTAGGTTGTTTGTTTTTTAGCTTTAAAGAAATTATTATTAAAATATACCCAACTTAGTTCGCAAAAAACTATACTCATATCTTTCGTTGTTTCTAATAATACCTTGAAAACAAATCATAATATCATTAATAAGATTTTGAAAACAAATCATAATATCAATAATTAGACCTTGAAACAAATCATAACATGATTAATAAGACCCTGAAAATAAATCACATCATTAATAAGATTATTTTATTCATTTAACACTTCCGAGGAAACTACAAGTCACGTGGCTCTGTTTCGTTAGCCCCCAATGGCACAGCGGTATATCTGCGGACTTA
>NW_013665628.1:402518-405299 GCF_000517525.1 Limulus polyphemus
CACAAAAAGAAAACACTAACAAAAAACTGTCATTATAATGTGTGTCTATTATATAAAAGATCGCCTTGACCGTCAAGGCACAATGGAAGTTCACAATTATGTAATATAGAAGAGAATCTCAAATCTATTAAACAAAGATATAGTAGAGCAGCTTTACTTCTAGTACGTTTTACAATACAAGGGTTGTCTACGTGTGTGATACTCGAATGTATGGTATCATTGTAAATTTAGTCCATAAAATAACCGTAGAAGGAAACTGTAACAAAATAAACCAAAGCTGTGCTAACGCCTAGTTCACACCGTCATTTCTAGCTCAGGTGTCTGAAGCTCTCTGCACTGTTAAAACGGAATCATTACCCATTACCTAGAGGCTAGAGCCGATTTCTAAACAGCATATCAGTACATGATTTAAATCTTACAATTTCACATAACTCTCATTATACATTCGTATTATACAGAACAATTTTTAAAGTGAACGACTGACAGTTATTTAGCTTTTATTATAACATAATATTTAATTGATTGACCCTATATACTACATTTCCTTTCAATTTGCTCTACAAAGCATAATAGCTAAAGGTGTCGAGCGTGGCCTAGTGGTTATCATATCGAACTGCGAAATCGAAGAGGTCCATGATTCGCGTTCCATTACCTTAAAAACACGCTCTGCGCTTTGAGACCATGGGTGAATTATGAAAGTGATTGCCAAATCCCATTATTCGATTAGAGTAGCCCAAGAGATGGCGGGGAGGGAGTGATGTTGACTAACTGCCTTCTCTCTAGTCTATCAGTTTAAAATAAAGGACGGATAGCACAGATACACTTTGTGTCGATTTGCGCAAATACGTGAAACGAAGAAAAAGCTAATAATAATTTTATAGTTGTTTATTTGTTGAAGAAAACACCTGAAAGAAACTATGGTCACGTTTCACTAACAGGTAGCTCTTCTTCTTTTCATAGTTTATTTTCTTATGATTTTGATCATCGCCTAGTGATAACAAAGGTGTGTAGCATCTTCCACTGTTTTAATGTACGATGATTATTTCAAATGATCCATGTTTATGTAAGTTGAGTTTGCCAAAACATTGTTTTTTAAACACTGTAGATACTGAAGTAGTAAATACACTGTTCTGTAAAAGCAGTAAAATGAAAAGTGTAATATGATTTTACAGATAATCTTATTACTTACCTATCAATACTTGTAGTTCCAATGGTAAATACTGATACCGAAACTGTCAGGTAAGCAATGAAATTGTTTATTGTACAATAAGCAGAGCCAAATGGCCAATGGCTGTGCAACATGAAGATAAAATTAAAAATGCTATTGAACGTGGCCATCATCAGGTCTGAAAGAGATACATTTAAAAGAAAATAGTTTGTAATCGTTCTCATTCTGCGATGAGCTATAACAATCCAAATAACAATGGCATTACCAAATCCAGCTATGGTAACCATAAGCCCAAAAACGACAGTCCAAATAATTTGTTGCCACCAAAGAAGAACAAATTGACTTGTAAACTTATTTTTCGTCAAAAGATTTTCTAAGCAGGATTTTGTAACAGCCGAGAAGTTTGAACCAATATCTTCCAGGTATAAATAACTGCTATCTTCCAAAAGAAGGAAAGTCAAATTTTTGTCGCCTCCCAGCTGGCTAACACAATCTGTTAGGTTTTTAAATAAACTGGAATTTGCATTGTGTAGATAGATTTTTAAGAGGTCCACTACATTTTCAGATTTCATACTCATCTTTTTTTATAATTTTCTTTTATCTACATGTTAGAAAACAATTTATTTTACACTGGAAATTGAAGTTATATAAATCTATTCGACATTTTGTAAAAACACCACCCGTTCAAATAGGTTTAAGGGTTTCAATTGGATAGTGAGCATTTCGAACACTTGTTGTTTCGTACAAAATATCAATGGACATGCGCATCTATAAGCTACGTCACTGAACTCTATATAACGCTATACAGAGTTCAGTAGGGTACGTCTGTCTCACGTAGCAACAGGTAAATACTAGTTTCAACAACTATCATACTTTTGCGTGCACTTGCCTTTCGCGCCATCTATACAAATTTTAGTAAAGTACAATGCATTTCGTCAAATTTGTTTAGTGTGCATAACAAATATTGATGAATTGAAATGTCATACAGCGCCTCTTTGGAAAATATATGATAAATTTGTTTTGATTTTTTGTAAACACATGAGAACAAGCAGGATCTTCATAGATTAATTAGTGTTCTATAAATATACAAAGCGGTAAAAATGATTTTGAATACCAGTAAGGTTCAGTGTCATCAATGTAAGATCTAAACAGTAGAGTGAAGTTAGTGGGTCTTCGCTTAAAAGTTGTGATCTTTATATCTTTTTATATAAACAGGGGTTAATACTGCTCCAAGGCTAAATCATTCTAATAGTGTGAAAAAATGATATTCAGAAAGAAGAGAGCGTCAAAGAGTTTGTTTGTTTGTTTGTAATTGAGCACAAAGCTACACAATGGGCTATCTGTGCTCTGCCCACCACGGGTATCGAAACCCGGATTCTAGCGTTGTAAGTCCGCAGACATATCGCTGTGCCACTGGGGGGGCGCCTCAAAGAGAATATACCTTGCAGATCATTGGGGTAACAATTAAGTAGCCGCTGTGGTAGATTATTATGTATTTAAAAAGTAAATGTATCAGAGAGTAACTAAAATTTAAGTTATTATGATATGATACAAATTAAAGTGTAAAGATTTTAACAATCAATTTGCTATTGTGACTTTCTTTCTGTAATGTG
>NW_013665628.1:406151-417271 GCF_000517525.1 Limulus polyphemus
ATATCGTGTATTTGTACAACGTTCTTAATTTAGACATATTAATTTATTTTAGTGAATGCTCCTGAAGAAGCTGTAAAGCCAAATGTTGAGGGTTTAATTAAGTAAAAACAACATTTTGGTGTTATAAGGTCGTTTATTTCTAGTATCAACTTCTCAAAACTACCTTTGTAGATCATTATACTCACACACTCATACATATAGATTGAAAATTGCAAAAAATATCATGAGACAATAACAGTGAAATTACAAAAGTTCTTCGCATGCACGTTTTTTTTTATAAACTATTAATGTTTAAATTATTAAAAATATAATACACAGCATCAGATTAAACAAGCTATTGATCCCTATAACAAGCAGGAAAATTTTACAGTTGATTGGATTGAAACACGTAGCACTTCTAGAATACAGTTTTAAGAAACCTCTTGCTAGGATTTTAACTTTCTCGAAGCTGCGATTAACAACGTATTTTTTTTTTTTTTTGTCTTTTGCTTTTTTTGATGAAACTCAAACTTTGTTTGAAACTTTAACAAATAAAATATTCATGGATGTTTGATTTCTTTCAATAATTAAAAGTAATGAATTAGTGAACTGCTTATATATATATATATTTGATTTATAAATGTTAGCTGTTTCTAAAATCCTCCACAATTGTATAACTGAGAATGAAACTGTTTCGAATTTCAAGTTTAAAATGGCATACTTTCATTGAATGTTTGCTATAGTGAATTTGATTTGTTCTTCGGGTAATTTTTAACATTAATAGAAAATATTCTTAATATCTCAATAAATAGAATCATAGGTCTCAAAACCTCTAAAAACGCGTATTTTCTCTATGTATATATAAAAGAGGAAGTTTGTCTATTTGTTTATTTGTTCGCTATAGGAAACCATATGGCTGAACTTACAAATTTTAAAATAACTTCATAACAACCAGTTTTTACAAGAAATTTAGTGGTGCTATTTATTTTGCATTTTGTGTAGTATTTAATGACGAAATTGACAATTAATGATTATTGCGCCATTTTTTTGTAATACATAGAAATTCACATAGAAAGCGTTATGGCGATGGAGACACTCAGATCACCTTGCTGTCAATTCAGTATTTCCAAAAACAGTTTTCTTTAAATAGTGCTAAGTGGTTGCATAAGTGATTTAGTAACTTTGTGAATTCCAAATTATTGTTTAGTGATACAGGTGATTATGCCACCCAAGAAATGCCCTTTCTATAGAAAGTCTTCTGCCGCTAAAATAATGCAAGCACAAAGAGCAGCTGAAACAGAAGAAGAACGCAATCAAAGACTTCAAGCACAAGCTGCAAGACAGGTTGCTCAAATACAGGAAGAGACTTTGGAACAACGTAATGTTAGACTTCGTGCTCAAGTTGAAAGGCAGGCTACTCAAAGACAGCAAGAAACTGTTGAACAGCACAAAGTTAGAGTTCAGTCAGAATCATCAAGGCAAGCTGGATATAGACGTCAAGAAAATTCTGAAAAACGTCAAACCATACTTCAAGCACAAAACTTAAGACAAATAACTTACAGAGAGCAAGAAACAGAGGAGCAACATGATGTACGACTTCAGGCTCAAAGAACAAGACAAGCTCAAACACGATCTAATTTCAAATAAAGCTTTGTTTGATTAAATGCTTTTTTATTTCTCGCATCACAGCTTTTGTCTACTTTCTGAATAATTTGCCGAAAAAAATACTGATCTATACATTTCAAATCTAAATTTTCACCGTGCAACGCGGGGTAACTCAGCTAGTATATTTATATATATAAACATCAATATGTGTGTGTACATGTTCCTTCTACGTTTCTACATTTCTTGATCAATCGGCATCAAACTTGACACAGAGATACAGGATGACATGAGGAAGGTCATGAGGGGGTTGGACCCTCCATCTAATTTCATATTGATAGAAGTCTTGAAAGCAGTATGTTTTTCTTTTCAGTATTGATACCTTTATGTATTTTTATTGCACTTTTAATGTTTATTATGTAAAAAAAAAAAAACAAAATAGAAGCACAGTTCCCTATCGTTTGTTACAAACGAGTTTTTATGTCACATGTCCAACAGACGGGTACTCCAGCTAGTGTATATATATATATATATATATATGCGTGAGCATGTGTATGTGTTTTGTCAAATATCTAAACTAAACTGATCTTAGTTCCCTCTTTTGTTATTGCAAAATATGTATGTATTCTTTTTTTAAAGCTACATTGGAATAGTCTAAAGTGAAATAGAAATATATGAATGTTTTAGATCAAATGATTTTTATAATACAACGAAATAAATTCTTTACAATGACAGTGTAGGAGTTTGGAAATTACTATGTTTAAATCATTCATAACGGAGAAAACACCATATTTCTCCTCAGACATGTTCTGGTATATATATTTTTTTAATTGTCGTGTAGTTTCTTGCATTTATTTCATATTTTGTGATGAAGGTGTGAATAGTTGTCAACTTGCATTAATTCTCGTTTCAAACTAGGGTTACAAATCTCAGTGGTCCTTTCAAAGCACTTATACTTGCTTGGCCCTGCTACTGTGTCATCGCTTTCTTGGGGTGTTAGTCATACCCAAGAATAATCTATAATTGTTGAATACGACACTGGGACTTTTGTCTAGCATAATATTGTGGTATAAACACAATTGTACAATATTTTGCCTAGTGAAAAGATGCTATATTTTCTGTTTTTCAATATCTAAATTGTTCAAATTAGCTAGAATCTGGCCTGTGATAATAATACCCTTAATGTGTTTTGTTGTTGTGTTCATTATTCTTCCACTGGCGATGGATGTATTGACACTGGTTAAAGGTTATTATTCTACATGAGGCTTTTCCGCAACACACTGAAGTCAACATTGCCTTCCTCTTCATTACTTCTTTTTTTATATTTATCAAACGACTTCCGAGTGACTTTTTGAACAATTCAAAGGCACAGAAGCCCGTGTGAGATACCTACGAATGTTATAGCATGAATTCCCGTAAAGTATTCTGTTTTTTTCTTTGTTGGAATCACGCCTTCCTTTTCTTCTCGAGGTTCGTCAGCACACTTTAACCGAAATACAGTAAGAGGGTCAGAGTTTTTACAGGTCACGAGGATGGCTAGGGGTGAGATGACTGGATAAGCAGATTGTTACTATAAACTGCACAACACTCGTTTGTTCAATTTCTCGCAAAACTTCTCCAGGGTTATCTATGCTAGCCGTCTCTAATTTTGAAGTGATAGACTAAATTATGAGACGGAAGGGAGCTAGTCAACACCACCAACCTCCAATTCTTAGACTACTCTTTATAGTGAATAGTGGGATTGACCGTTAAATATTAATGCCTCCACGGCTGAAAGGCGAACATGTTCGGTGACGGGGTTCGAATCAGCGACAGGCGGATTGCGAGTCGAACGTCTTAACAGCTCATGCAAGCTCCTCTCCCACCGTCAGATCTAAACCTCTTCTAATATTCCCTGCGTATAACTACTATACTGAAATTCAATCCACCGATTTTTGTTATTCTCAAGTTCATATTTGACACTGTTTTACATTAACACAAGTCTCTTGGCATTTATATTAAATTTATGTTGATAATTTTTATAGTCTGCCATCTTTTAGTAAGGGACAATAAGAGTATGTCGGTTTGTATTGATGTTGCCACTTCGTTTTTTTGCGCACAAAACCTGAAAACAGTTTCATTTGTACATTGTAGTAGAAGTAGTACGTAGGCTTTGTCGATACTTGAAATTCCACGTTTAAAAGTCTAAAACTGTCCTCTCACAGTCTAAGGTATTTACCTAATCTTCAAATTTTATAGAGACGTCTGACTTTTATTTAAAAAAAGTAACACAAAGAAATATATGAAAGAAATACGAAATAACAAATACAGGGAAAACACATACGATGAACACAAGAACGACGATTGTGTTTCAATGTCAAGTGCGTCTTTATTATGCCTTCCTCGCGCGTTATTCAAACTTTGTGACTACAACTGATTACTACAACGAGCACGTATGCCACGGACAATCTATCTCAAAATCAGCCTCGTTTTCCTTAATTTTAGGTAGGTCTAAACGTAGTTTTACTTCTAGTTGTTGTATTTTTCATTTTTAAATTAATTTTTTGATGATAATTTTTGTAGTATCTGGATAACTTAAACTTGCGTATAACTATAAAGGATTTTATTATCACTCTATTACTTTCAGTCTGTGTTTTTGTTTATCATTTTACTCTATCATTATCAAATCGTAAAAGGGGTAACTTGTTAAGTTAATAAATAAATCGAGTATATTTTTCAGCTAAAATTGCATTAGTCTTATCATAATGTTCATGTGGTATAAAAATATTCATTTTTTATTACATATGTATTACAGAAGTAAAAGCATGCTGACATCCAAAATTATAAATATAAATAAATGTGGAAAGGTTAACTAGCTATTGTAATATTATTATTAGTAATATATTTAATGCCTGTAACTTGTAAAACCAGTAGGTCTTAGTATTAGTTACTGGATTTAGTGACTAGTTTTGTGTTTGTTGAGTGAGGATGAGAATCAGGACATGTGGAAAGCCCCATGTAGTCTTCTGATTTATAGCATCACTGAAGAATAAGACCTTGTCATAGTGGTGGATAAATCAATTAAGCCATTGGAAGCAGTGCTCTGTTGCCAGTAGTGAAGTTAACAGGATTTTAGGGTGTATCTATCGACATATTGATTTTAACACAATAAGGGTAATTATCTCTATACTATTTAGGTTTCACTTAGAACACTTGGATACTGACTTTTGTACTGGAAATAATTCACAGGAGGGCTACCAGTATGATTCTAGAGATGGAAAGCTTATCTTACAGGAATAGGTTAACATTTAATAATTTATCTTGAGAAAAGAAGGGTACCTTTGTGTTCTTATTGAAGGTTACAAGGCCTTTGATTTATTTTACTATATTTGAAGATGATAGAATGAGAGGACATTAGTTTAAGATTTGGAAAAGACAGACTAAGATACAGTTAAGACAGTTTTATTTTTTCAACACAGTGATTAGCTTATGGAATAAGTTACCATTAGTGGTAGTGGAGGCCAGCACTTTAAAAGAGTTTAAGAGGGGAATTAACGATTTCCTAAAAAGTAAAGGGTGGTTATACAACAATTGTCGTAAAAGACCAAATGGTTCCATGTTATCTGTATTTAATGTTGTAATAGTTTAATAGGAAAATAGATAATTTCCTAAAAACCAAAGGGTGGGTTTACATTTTTACCTTTGCTTAGGAGTGAGTATAGGACTAAATAGTTCCTTGTTGTCTGTAATGTTATGTTGAACATTTGAGTCAGATCACCTCTAGTTCTGTGCTTCAGAGAAAACAAGTTCGAATCTTTGACTCCCTGTTCTTTAAGTAAAATAGGAATAATTTTGGTAGCCCACCTATACTTCTACAAATAAATCAATAGATTTTCTATCATAAGGGAGACCAAAAGTGAACACACTATTTCAAATGAGGCTTACCAAAGTTTTGTACACAGTTATAACCTCCTTACTCTTGAACTCACAACTTCTGTAAATACATCCCAAAACCATATTTGTGCTTTGTAATTGGCCTGTTATTTTTTAGGTTTTCCCTAGATCCCTTTTTTTTAAAAATAAGTATTACATTGGCTATTTTCCACTCCTCAGGAATCTTCGTTGTGTTTATAGATCTCTAGAAGATTTGGTTTAAGACCTCCGGCAACTTATTACTTAGTCATTTTAATGTTTTAATTTTGGATCAATTTCATAATGTCCAGGATCTTTACTGTCAGTTAATACTAATATTATCTAAGAAATTAAATGTTTTAAACAGCTTAGATATTCAGTATCATTAACGTGTGTAAATCAGTAGCAAAAACGTTTTTAACACATGAACCATGCATTTCTCATCAACAATAAGGTTTCCATTTAAATCTTTAGAATGCCAATATTTTCTTTCACTGTCTCTTTGCTGTTAATGTTAGCATAACCATTTAAACTTGAAGTACAGTTGCAAGCTAAGAGCTACGAGTAGTGAGTAGGTTGAGTAATGTCACATGAACCATGCATTTCTCATCAACAATAAGGTTTCCATTTAAATCTTTAGAATGTCCAATATTTTCTTTCACTGTCTCTTTGCTGTTAATGTTAGCATAACCATTTAAACTTGAAGTACAGTTGCAAGCTAAGAGCTACGAGTAGTAAGTAGGTTGAGTAATGTCACATAAACTAATAAATTAATCATATTAGTGTCTGATTATTCCAATAATCAATTAATTAAAATTATAATTAAATCAATTTTCAAAAAATAAACAACTAATTAAAATTATGGTTTTCAATTATTATACCCACCTGGTGAGACAGCGGTAAGTCTTCGCATTTGTAATGCTACAAGCAGGGGTTCAATTCCCATCGGTGGACACAGTAGATAGCCTGATGTGGCTTTGCTATAACAAAACACACACTGATTGTTACTGCTTTCAATTAATCAAAAATATCCAAGTAATAGAAAAATTGCCACCAAATTTGCTTGTCCTGTCTTTCGTATAGCAGAGTTTCTACCTGTCACTGTCACTAACTTGAAACTGCTGACTAGAGGAAAGGCAACTGTGGCAGAGCCCCACCCCCCAGTGGCTCAGTGGTAAGCTTGAGGGTTTATGCACTAACAATTTTGGTTCAGTAGCCATGATGGGCACACCACAGATTGCCCATTGCATAGCTTTGTGCTTAAACAAAAACAAAATAACCTATGGCAAATTACTTAGTTTTCACCAGTAATTTAGAAGACTGATTTCAAATATGTATCCAACTTATGAGATTTCCTAAACGATCCATGGTGTGATATCACTTCTATGCAGAGAATTTGGAATGTAAGTTTATAAATAAATATGTGTAAATATAATAATGCAGACTTGTTTTTCGTTATTACTACATGCATGTGCTAGAGAGACAGATCAAAACTGTAAATTATTTATGTATTTGTTTAAATCCTAAGAGTAATCTCCAAGTCTAAAAATTTTAAGTATTTTTGTATTGTAATTAATAAAGATTAGAATTATTATATGGTAACAAGAATAACTTAGCATAAATTCCTAGATTGCCACAATGTAGATATAAATCAAGAAGCTTTCTTAACATTCTTTTATGTACATATGTAATTTGTTTAGAATTATATCAGGAAATTCAAAAAGACAAATGATAGTGAAAAGAACTTCATGTGTATAATTATATTGTATATATTTTTTATCACATAAGATGAGAGAATTTTGCTGAATTCTAATAAGTGTGATATAAATTCTTTTATCTTATGTGACTGAGAAAGCATAGAGTTCTTGCAAGTTACCTTAACAAATATAACATTTCTTGGTATTTCATGGATAGATGGCAATGGCAACACATGTTCAGCCTTGCCCAACAACTTAAGGATCTGTGTGTGTGTGTGTGTATATATATATACACAGTATATACTTGGCACATCTGTTTGACAATAGTGCCAGCTTTATAAGTATTAATACAAGTTGAGTACTGCAATAGGAATATGACACTTTTTCATTTAGAAATAATTTAGTTAATTATAGAAGAACCATGCAAGTACATTTAAAAACATTTTTCTGTCAATCTAAAGATTGGTTAGGTTCTAATAGACCTATAGTGTGTGTAATTGAAAACAATATTATGTTTGGTCCTTAGTAGGAATTTTTAAATGCAACATGTAATTTCCAGGAAGACCTTGGTAGCACTATACAAGGAATTGAACTTTTTTTTTATGAAGCTAGTAGTTTATATGTGTCCTTAAGTAACCTCTGCAGTTTTATCTGTGTAGTTGGCAAGACTCAGGTGTTCATGAAGTGATGACTGATGTTTTCCAGAAATTATTTTACAGCTACATGTTACCTGTTTTGACTTAAAGCTTGAACTGTATTCTGTACAGTAGACATAAGATTTATCTTCAGTGTTGACCTCCAATTCTATTTCATTGAAATTGTAGAGTGTCATTCTTGGCAGTGGTGCATGGACAGTTTTGTTTATCTTCAATGACTTGGCTTGCTTTGTAGGTCAACTTACATCCTGTATACACACACACACTGACAATGTATTAACATTCTTTTCATGTATATTAAACCAAAACATACTATACAAAGCTACAATTATTACTCTTGTGTATCTGTTCTTTCTTTCACTGAATGTTGGTGTATCTAATTATTGAGTAAAAAACATTTTGAAAGTATCAGGTACTTGAAGTTCCTCAGTGCTTCACAGTAACTGGCATTGTGTAAGACTTCTATTGTGACAGGTTAGCAAATTTTTATAGGGATACTTTGGATTTAGCATCTTTCCTTTCTCATACTGTATGTTTTGTGTGCAAGTAAGTACTATAAGCTCATGTTGAGTCAGAATTTGTCTTGTTATTTTGGAGTTTGAAGTTAATTTACTGAGCTAGTAAAGTTATACTACTAACTGTGAACTTGTTTAGATTTTCAGAATATTGTTAATTCAATGCATGCTTTGGTAAATACAGAACAGGTAAGTTTTACAGCATACTTACTATGATTTTAAGAAATTTCTATTTGATATGTGCAAGGCCTAATGCTTGCATAATATAGGGGTATGTTATCTAAATGTCTAACAGATTTATGGGATATCCATCAGGGTATGAAATTTGGAAAATTTCTCTTGCCCTGTATGAAAATTTGAACTGTCCCAAAAGTTGTGTTTTCATCTCATGAAAGTATTTTCTTTACTTTAATTTAACGTAATTTAATTTTAAAATTTTGGGAAATCCCTAAGATGTATGAAATGAAAAGAAGGTTCCTGGAACATGTGGATCGCGGGTTTGGTACAAGCAAAGTGTGACAAATATTAACATCTCAATGGAGAAATATTTTACCTTTTGGTCAGTATTAAAATAGTAATCTCAAGTCACTTTTTTTTTGTGTGTGTCTATCTAAATTAATATAAAGATTTTGTACATATCACAAATGTTATAATTAAAAAGTGTTGTTTTCAATTAGTTTATTTAATGTCACATATACATGCACATATTTGCAATTGTCTCTTTCTTTGAAAATTGATATCTGCAATCAATAAAATATAATTAACATATATACATTTTATTGGATTGGACCAGCTAAACATGATAGTGAATAGTTAGAATGCCTGAAGTTTTAGGAAGAAAGTATAGAAATGAACGTTTGGTGACAAGGTAAAATGGGACAAATGCTTAAAATCCTAATTGGCCATGTTAGGCTGATTATTTAATTTTTCTCTATTCTTGTCAGCCCATGGGCCTCCTAGCTGGTCACAGCCTGCTAAACAACACACACTTTGTTCCCTGATATCTGTGCATTAAGTTATTCCCATAATAATGCTGATTTTCTGAAGGTTATCAGATAATATTTATCTTGGTTTTAGACAATTTACACATGTATTTATTTCTCTTATCAAGTTTTCACTTGTGAACCTCTTGAACTCGTGCATCTTAGTTGTATGCTTAAAGAGGATTAGATTATTGGCACTCCTCACTGAACCTTCTCAACAAGAACAACTTCTCCAGTGATCAATTTAAGTGGTTGACTGTAAACATATTAATGCAATCATAAGGCAGTACATTCCAAGAATTTCCCACTCTTTTGAAAAAATGTCCATTTTCTGATCTGATATGAAGGAAATTGCTTCCTGATCTTAGTTATGGCCTCTACTATCATTATTATTAAAAAAAAAATTCAAAAACTGATCTAAAGGATTTCTATCAATACCTCAGATCACCTTAAATGTCTTATCTCCAAAATCTGTACATAGATATAGGTGATTACAAATACCTCAGGATTATTTTGTGATAAAGATTTATGTAGTAGGAGCACATCAGTAAATCTTCACTGAACCTTCTCCAAGAGCTTAATAATATTCTTCTTTAAAATAGTATTATATGGTTACCCTGAGTAAGCATTCGAGCTAGTGGATAGGTCTATTTTAATAACTGGAGACTTGGTCATGATATAAATCATGAAATAACATTAAATCTTGTGATAACTGAGTCATTATGTTAAAAGGAATAATGAGATTGGACAAAAAAACAAGCAGTCTGTATTATTGTAGTAAAACACAAACATAGTTTATACTGTTGCTGTTACCTACCCAGGATGATTACCTTTGCTGAATTTTCTATATTCAAATATTCAAGTTAAATTCATGTACCAGACTCAAACTACAACATTTCTTAGTTTCTAAGAAAACTCAAATCTACCCAGAACTACTGGTGCTACTCAAATGAATGGTCATTATCATTACAACTTAAGTGAGGCCATAATCTCTAGATATCACTTGAATGACTATTGAAAGACATTACTGTAAATATCCTTGCACAACATGCAATGTCGCAGCAACAAAGGTAAACATAATGAAATCAGTTTAATGGATTTCTCAACCATGTGGAATCATCACAATATATAGAACTAATAATATATTCAGAATAAACATGATAATATTACAAGAAGATAGAAATGCACGATATATTCTTATATCACACTTTCCTCTATTCCCTACTTCAGGCTTAACTTTGATTTTAAAACCAATGAATTTTTAAGTTTGTGTGTGAAAATACACATTAATAAATGCAATATAAAAATACCATCAAATACCCTCAAATAAAGAAATACAGTACTGAAACAACCCTTTTATATGGAAAGTACATATAATACAAAACAAACCATCTAACAAAGAAGTAAGATGGCACTACAAAACCCTTTAACAAAAAAATTGCCATAGAAAAAAGAAACATTCAACAAAAATTACACAAAATGAATACATTTTAAGAATGACATTTTAAATCCTTTAACAATGGTTACTTACCCCTTTCTGAGAGTGAGGTCTAACATGCTACACAGATACAAAATCAAATGTCAAGTCATAATAAAACATTACAATACAAACCCTTTAATAGTGATTGACATAAGATACAACAATAGCATATCAAATTAACCCTTCAGAAGAAAATTTTACAACCATACTAAATGCAATCTGTTTACAAAATATAGCTAACATATAATAGCTTTTTAATAAGTCAAACATGAAATGAACTAGAAACACTAAATAAACTCTTTTACATTGAAAGAAAT
>NW_013665628.1:418271-427509 GCF_000517525.1 Limulus polyphemus
AATATAGCTAACATATAATAGCTTTTTAATAAGTACAAACATAGAAATAGAACTAGAAACACTAAATAAACTCTTTACTATTGAAAGAAATAAAAATAATTTAAATTCACTGTACTAGACAAAACATTACAAAGTATGTGCATAAATATATACATCCAAGATCTCAGTGGATATATATATATATATATATATGTATATAAGAATACAGCTGAAGTACTTACAATATCTGTACAATACAATTAAAAAAACCTTTCAAAGTGATCACAAAATTTTTGGTGACAGAAAAAAAAATGACATATAGATACAATAATATATATGTATATATATAAATAAATATAGAATAAACATTCATAAACTGTACACTTATACTCAACTCCCCTCACCCTTATTTCAATCCTAATGATAAATCCTCTAAGGCAACCATTGATTTCTGATTGGCAACCATCGTATCACTGATAATGGCTTTGGCCCACGCTGAGGCTAGCCTAGTCTTATCCAGCTCCAAACATAGCTGGTAGACTGCTTTTTGTAAATGGAGAGGTGGGGTGAAGCATCATTGAAGACAATCCTCTTTTATGTTATACAAGGCCTAGACCTCTATCCATTTAGCTGCTATTTCTTGGCAATACCACTTAAGAACATGTATCTGCACTACTGTTGTCAGGACTAGGTGATGGTGATAAGTGGAGTCATAAGCAAGTCGACCCTTGGCTGCCATTGGGGTAGGCAGTCCTTGCGACATTTTAGGTGGAAGATGCTTGGCTTCTAGCATCTTTTTCTTCACTGCACCTTGGGTCCAACAATCCTTGCAATGTTCTTGGCCTATCATCAAGATGGAAGTCCCACCACAAAAGTTCCTGTTGTTGTTAGTGGTGAAGTTGGTGTAGGCATCAAGGTTACAGCAGCCACCTTGTATTGGCTGCTGGAAATGCCACCATCATGGTCTGTTGATTGTAGTGCTTGTCAAGCACTTATAAATGCCTCGCTCTAGTCTCCCTGGCATTTAGTTGTTCTTCATGGTGTTTGCAGCCAGAAGAAGGTTTTCTTGGGCTCCATGATGTAATGATCCCATTGGAGGTGGCTGTACATCTGATGCCTATGCCTTACTGTCATTAGTCTACTTCCAAAGAGGTACGTCAGGAGAGGCTTTTAATGCTGAGATATCTGCCACTTCTCTTTTTTTTCCTCCCATTGTTAAAGCAATTGATGGTGGTGATTGAGTTGCTGGTAGGCTCAGCTTGATAGTTGTGAAGGTGGTTTTGAGCTACTCTGGTTGTCTTCATTACTTGGGTTGCTTAATCTCAGAGACTTCAGTGCCTTCCCAACTAATGACTGGGTGAAGTGTTGAACATCCAATGTGTCAGCTATTAATGCATATTCTTCCATGGGCTCTATTGTGTAGAAGGCCATGCTGATTTCAGGCATCTTTGGAGTCCAGCTCTTCACCAAACAGAAAGTCCTGAATGTACCAAGATTTCTTATAGCTTCCTCCTTCCATCACAGTAGAAGGGAAACTTTGGCACAATAGGAAATGTAACATAATTGGCTACTTGAGGACAAGATAGTCAATTTATTCCTGGCTTTGACTTTAAATGACAAAAGTCCAGATTTAAAATACAAGGTTGATGAATTCTAGTCATTCAAAAGATTAGATATATATATCTGTAGGTTTAAAGGGAATCATAACTGCCTAGTTAAAACCATTACTCCTTTCTAAAAACTATCTTTAGAAGTTGAATAATCAATAGATTACCTTTGTTAAGAGACATTTCCTTGGAGCTCACATGTGCTAATGCCTTTAAAACACTAATCCTTGATGCCAGTGAACTTTCCCATTCTGCAGACCTTATTTGACCAATACCTTTTTAGCCATAGTCATGATAATGGCCATTTTGCTTATCCTTTAACCTAAATCCATTCTTTCCACTGCCATCTGGTTGTTACATAAACAGCATTTAGTTCCAGTAGGAAAGGAATAGGACCAAGACTGCAAACTTGAATCCTACACTCAGAACTTTGACCGTTAGAATCGACTAACATTTACATTGTTTTTCCTTATGGATCTTCTTCCAGTTACAAATTTAGTACTAGTGTGGTACTTTCAGTTAAAAAGAGATTTAATTTACAAACAAGTGTCAGATAGTTATACCCTATAATAACAGTAGATTCACTCAGAAAATGAGGAGAGTAATTTTAAATCTGAAAGCAGAGGTTTTCTAGGGTGTGTGTGTGAATTAACAAGACTGGAGAAATTTAGTGAAAATGAATAAATCTTTATTATAGAACAAACTAACAAAAAGAAAACAGCGTACTTTGTACAGACAAAATCAAAGTCACTTCTTAGTTCCACAATTTTTTTTTCTCATGGAATAGACTTCCATCGAGATAAATACGATGATATTAAAGTGTGGATCAGAATATAAAGGAAATCCCTTGGTTCTGATTTGTTGATGACATGCCTTCTGTTTGGCTAAATAATAAAAATGGTTTTCAAGCTTTTCTTTCAGAAGATTAACGAACTTCACAGTATCATTACGTTTAAAGTCGAATGGGAAATTATTAATTCCCCCCTCCCTTTTTTTAGACATTCTCATAAATAGGGCGGAAATGGGACCTGTTTTTTCTGTCTAAAGAAAACTGACAAATCCTTTAAGGTACGTTCATTTTTTCTTGTGCCATCATAAGACAGTTAAAATATCAATTTTTAAAGAACTTATAGGATTTGTTATCACACGACTCTTGATGATCAAATTAGAAATATTTATACAATGTTTGAACGATTGCAGTATCCTATAGGCTTTATCAAAATTGCCCATGAAAAGGCAAGGAAGACATTCTTTAGTAAAGATGACCAGCAAACAGCACCATCTCCATGTGAAAATGAAACGAAAATAGTTAGTGTCAACTACAATTCTAATATTGTGGCTTTAGAGAGGTGCCTGAAAAAATAACCATCTGATCAAAAACACTTTAGATGTGGCCAAAAAAGGATTGAGTGTGCGACTTAAAACAATGAAATCTAAATTGGAGGCCAAACTGGTAGTTACACTTATAGCAATTTTACAGCAAATATTCATTCGTTAGTTAGCCAGGTAGCGTTTTTTGTTCAACTTTGAGCATGATTGTGGGTAAAACAAAATACGCGGCCTAGCTAACTAATGAATGAATATTTATTGTAAAATTCTTATCAATACTATAAGTGTAGCTACTAGTTTGACCAACAATTTTTATTTTACTTCTCTAAGTCGCACACTCAATCCTTTCTTGGCCGCAAAAACTACCACCATATATTTTAAAGAACCTGGTTGGTTCTATAAAGTAAAGGTCTGTTCCGAATGAAACGATTGCAATCCTAAAGCAAATGTAGGTTACTATCGAGTGTCACTTTCTTACTTGCTTTGGTTTGTTGGTGTGTTTTGACAAAAGTCATGATATGTAATCAAAAATATACCTTAGGTGTGAAAAACAAAAGGTCCTCTGTAAAACAGTGTTAATAGCTTCCTTTATAAGTCGCCCGGTGGAACAGCGGTAAGTCTTCGGATTTACAATACTAAAATCAAGAGTTCGATTCCCCTCGGTGGACACAGCAGATAGCTCGTTGTGGCTTTGCTGTAAGAAAACACACACAGTTTCCTTTATAGTAACGCTATGGAATTTAGATTAACATTTATTGTCATCACCCCATGTAATCAGTACAGCCGTATCAAGCATCATTATTTATGCTAATTGCTTAAGCTAATATCACGTGACGCTAAACGCTCTTTATTTAGGATAATTTCCTAAAAGTTAGCAAAGTTGTGTTAAAAAATTGGCAATAAATAATAATCGTCCACTCGTGATTTCTTTGAAAACTTGAGCTAGAAACTGCTAATCTAGTTTACTTGGCTTAACCGATACTTTTGTATCAGCACGTCCTTTCACCTTATACTTTTGCTGCTCTAAATCAGCCTCTTTAATCCAAACGACCAAAAACTAAAAACTGTCCATTTTTACTCTTAGGTGACGCTGTAGTAAAAGTGTTAGACCGATAGCTCGTGTGACGTAACTATCACTCCTGTTAAAAACACTGCGTGTCCTGTAGCAGGTTGTTTTGGCCGCACGACACACTACTGTGTGTCTTGATCTCAAAGTTGTTTACAAATATCTCAATACCATTAAAACTCTTTAACCGTCAAATATGTCTACAACCCCAAGATAAAGAACAGGATGTCTATATAATATATATTCTCTTCCAAGTCTGCAAAAAAAAGCTTATGTTAGTGAAACTGGTAAAAATGTATATACCAAACTTGCGGAACACAAAAAAGATATTACAAATGGTCAAACAAATAATGCTATTTTTTTTCTAGACACAAGAGAATTTGCTAATAAAATAAGCTGGGAATCAGCCAAGCTAATACATAGAACTACAAATTATGTCTAAAGAAAAATTCTGAAAGTTCGTTAATCAAGATCGTCAAACTTCAACACATCTACTTTAAGTTGAACTTCATTCTGACATGATATGCCCTTTCAAGGCATTTGGACTTCCGTTATAAAATAAGGATGGTACTTGTTTCTCACCCAAACAAACGTTGGACTAATGAGGACATGTGAAATGTCGAAACTGTTTTACATTTAAGTTTAGTATTGTTCCGTGAGCGTGCATTTAAACTTTGTTGTAGGTGTACTTGTTTTGAATTTTACATTTGTAGAATTAAAATTAATTTCAAATAAGTATTTATGTTTAAAACGTACTCTCACTAACCTCATCACGACTGAGATTTGCTGTTTCACTGACTTTAGATGGGAAGATAGAGTCTGAGTATAAGGAACAAGTCACGCAGAAGGTGGAAGAATGGAGAACTATGGGTAGGTGTGATGCAAGCATTGCATTGCGTCAAGGACATTTAGAACTTCAGGCCAGGTGGCGTTCACAGAGTAAGTTCTACACAATAAGAAGAGCGTGTTTTTGGGAGGTAGGTAACTGTTTGGAATAGATTTTAGTTCTAAAAGCATCGCATTTAAAGAAACTTGAGAAATGCTCTGGGGGTAAAGCCCCTAGTCTTCATTACATTTACCTTAGAATTTGAAGCTTATTAAGGTGTTTTGGATTTGTATATTATCTTTATAAAATCACCTAACAATGTAGAAATTTGTGATGTTTGAAACAATGCTTAAGTGATTCTTACTTCTGCTAAAAAGAAGAAAAAGTTGAGGGAACACATGGAAAATGAAAAACCCACAGTGTATTAGTTTGGCTTCTGTTGCTGCACGGGGTTCACATAGGTGCTTGAAAACCTGGAAAACTGCTTTAACAAAATCCAGTCATGAAAAGTCGTGGATTTTTTGGCGGATATTATGATATAGTTAGACAATAACTCGGCACATGTAGATTAGATATATTAAATGTGATCATTACACATCCCCTTTGTTGATGTGGTGCTTGAGTCACCATGCATGATAGGAAACTCAATCAGAAGAAATACAAACTTAAACAACAGATTTCGAGAAGTTATGGAGAATGATATTTCTTTGCAGTAAGGCTTAACAACAAAATATTTTCAATCTCAAGATATAAATGTTTGTACTGAAATATGACAGCAACGTCAGTTTGTCTCTGGACTTATAAAATTGAAATCAAAACTTAAACTTATCAGACCCATATCAAGAACTACTTTTTATCTTATTTCTATCGTGCAAGAATAGTGTGTCCAATTTATTCTACAATTATTATGTGAACATATGCTACATTAACTTAAAGTCACCATAGAAACTCGTGTCGGAGTTGCATTGAAATAATACTTCATAGATTGTTGTGTGAGATGGATGACTATTTATGATGCTGGTGACCAGAAGATTGATTTCCAGATTATGGATTTCACTGAAATCCACACATGTACATAAAACCATCAGGTCATTTCTTTTGTGAGTTTCAGCAACGTTCTTTTTTTTTTTTTTGTATATTGCTGAATGTGAATAATATTTTCAGCTAAATTAACAGTAAGGCTACCTGTAGATATGTTTGATTACAAAATTCGTGTTAACGTAATATAAATGGATTTAATATCGGCTTTCATCGTAGTTCTAATTCTAATTAGACAGTAGTTGACCAAGTTACTCAAGCAAGGGTAAAGCAGAAAACTTTTTCTCGTAATAAATGAATCTAAGCATGGCCACTATTGTTGTGAGCTGTGTTTTCAATGTTTTAACTTAGATATTTGCTAGAGGGTGCATAACGTTAGGATCTGGAAAGTCCATGAAATTGAAGAATCGAGAAGAATACATAGAAATAAATGAGTAATCAGTGATAAGTCGGTTAGTTTAATGTTAGTAGTTAGTTGTCGCGTCTATTCTGTTCATTCATTTACTCGGTGAGTTACGTGTTTATATATCAAAGTTGTAATTAAGTTTGACGTACATTTCGCAGTTTCTGTTGAAAAGTTTATTTATGAAATTAGACCTAAAAGTGAGCATGGCTTTTATCAAACGTTACTGAAGAAATTTAATTAATTAATTTGCTATCGTAACGTAGATTGGATTTAATATTATTTTTACTAGATTATCCAAAACAACCCGTCCAATGAAAGAAACGTTACAACAGTAGTTATTTCTATTAACTGAATGTATATAACTATTTATGGTCTTTCATTGAAAATGGAAGTACTTTTCTACTCGTTGTCAAACAAAAAAAATTACTCGAGTGAAATATGATATTCACCTACCACTTCTTTGCACGTACAATTTTTTATTTATACGTTTTTCAAACCTTGGTAATTTCTACTGTCATGTGGGTTTGCATGAAATTCTTAAAATATTTCTTACGGGGAGGTTTGATTCGGTTGTTTTTAAGAACAAAGCTACACAATGGGCTATTTGTGCTCTGCTCCCAATGGTATCGAAACCCGAATTTTAACGTCGTAAGCCTGTAGACTCTCTGCTGAACCATTGGGGGTCTTTTCTGGGAGGGAAACAAAAACATTAAATAATTATATCGTAGGGAGATTAAAATTTAGGAGCGGCTATTTTGATTTCAGCTTTAGTTTTTAAAAGGTCTGTAATTAACTGAAATGTCAATGCCTTGTCACAGTATTATCTTATCACTCTTTATTTGATGACTCATTTTTGGTTTTTTTAGTAGAACATGCAAGAAATATGTCTATCGTGACTCACGCTTTTATAGGAAAATAGACAGACATATAATCCAAGAATAGTTGGCCGTTCTGGCTAAAATGTCTGAAATGTTTGAATCACTGAGTTTTCCGTTTAGCTTTTTAAAGAGATATAAAGAAAAATCATAAAATAGATGTAGAAATTCCTGTGCCGTGATTCCATGGTCGAGACTTAGCTTGTTGGCTTGCCAGTTCTTCTGAATAAAGAGAGGGTTAATTAAAGTAAGATTAATAAATAATATAGTTTTAAAAACCATAATCTTAGTTCTGAAGTGTTGAACCATAAATAGAATTGATGAAAATTACATTTCATTGACTTCATCAAGTTCGTACTAACAAGTATGAAACAATTTTGATATTATAAATAGCATCTCAACCGTTACTACATCTGAAGTAGTAGTAGTGACGGGTATTCCAAACATGCTCGCCCTTTTAGCCGTGTGGGCGTTATAATGCCACGGTCAATCCCACTATTCGTTGGTGAAAGAGTAGCCCAAGAGTTGGCGGTGGGTGGTGATGACTAGCTGCCTTCCCTCTAGTCTTACGCTGCTAAATTAGGGACGGCTAGCGCAGATAGCCCTCGTTTAGCTTTGCGCGAAATCCAAAAAACAAACAAACAATTGTTGTAGAGTGAATAATACAAAAGGTCTTCTGATTTTTGGGGAAACAAAAGATGTATTTGAAAATGCTATTGTAAATACCGCTGATTCGAAATCCGTAATGAAATAAGTAAGAAAAATGTGTATAAAAAAAATCAAAACAACCTGAAGGCAAGCATGATTTTTATCACGAATTTTAGGATTATATAGCGATAATGTCGACCTTCTGGCAATAAAGGTAGAGCATAAACTGTGATTACTTTCTAGACAGTAATTACAAAAATATGTTTAAGCCAACGTTTTGCTCTTGTGACTTCAACAGGGCTAGTAGTACAAGAACTCAGTCGTGATTTTTATCACGAATATTATGCTTAAATGGCGATAATGTCGACATTCTGGCAATAAAACTATAGTAAAAAGCGACATTAACTCGAGATAATCATAAAATTATCTGGACAGTAAAGATCGTTTTTCTCTACCAAAATGTCTAATCTTACAGTACGCACTAATAATTCAATTCTGAAAAATAACAAATGTCGACCTTCGTTAAAACACTGTAGTATTTTATACTAGCTGGAGTACCCGTCCGTTGGAAAGGTGAAATAAAAACTCATTTGTGATAAAAAACAGGAAATTGTGGTTCTATTTTTCTTAACATAGTATACATTGAAAGTGCAATAAAAATACATAAAGGTATCAATAGTGGAAAGAAAGACATACTGTTTTCAAGAATTCCAACAATAGTGGTTACATAATTCATATAATGCTGAGGGGTATACAACATTAGTAGTTTTCCAGAAATTAGTTTCTCCCCCCCCCCACATGACATTTCTCATGTCATCCTGTGTCAAGTTTGGTGCTAAATGATCAAGAAATGTGGAAATGTATAAGGAACAGTTACACACACACACACACATTGACGTTTATTTATATATATTGTTGCTTAATATTAATGTTATTCGTATAACATTTGTAATTTTTGCGCGATTTATATTTCATTCATAGAGATTTGAATATCTACACTCTCGGAATGTAAGAACCGTATTTTTTAAAGATAAATCACACATTTTACCCATGATCCTTCTTCAGGTGCTAGCTGTACAGAATTTACAAATGAACTACTTTGTTTTAAAAAATATATATATACAAGGAAACAGTTTTTATATCTTATGAGTATATATATCATTAAATATGTATTACATGGCTAATTGTATCCTAGGAAAGACACTATATAAATTTAAAAAAATATAGTTGTTTTTTTCGTTTAGGATTATGTGACAATCTCAGGGGTTCTGCTGACAGGCACTGCCCCTTTTATGAAGACAAACTAACTTCTGGCTGTATACTGTTCTATTGATTTTCCATCTTTTGCTTCACCTAGCTAAATCGTATGTCAATTTCTTTTCCAGTAGCTTTGCCCGGCATGGCCAGGTGGATAAGGCGCTCGACTCGCAATCTGAGGGTCGCGGGTTCGAATCCCCGTCCACC
>NW_013665628.1:428454-431315 GCF_000517525.1 Limulus polyphemus
ATTAGGGACGGCTAGCGCAGATAGCCCTCGTGTAGCTTTGCGCGAAATTCAAAAACAAACAAAACAGCAGCTTCATTCCTTCTGAATGTTGATGCAGACCTTCCATGGTTGCCATTTTCACCTTACTATTGTAGAAGAGCTCGATATCTTGCCAGTAGAGTTGTGCCGAATTTGATATAGGCACTTCTCTTGCAAATTTGACAGCTTCCTCATTTTGCTTTGCTTTCTGCTTCGAACTTTACAAAATACAGCTTGCGAGTCAGTTGCAAATGTATGTAGGTGGTAATGTCTACTTGCAGTGCATTGCCTTTAGCAGTGCAGAGGAGAACATGCTTTATGGTTTCCAGCTCCATCTTTGTGTTTGTGAAGAGTTTCCAATCTAAGGCAATAATTTAGGTTTATGATCTTTCAAGCCTCAAAGAAAAATGTGGGGGCCTGAAAGACAACCCGGGATGGTCAGAAACTTTATCTTCACTACTAGCCTAATGTAAAATATTGTTGCTCCATGAGATAATGAATGTCCAATCAATTCTCTCGATTTCTGTAATACAAGAATTTTCTGTGGCTGTGATAACAAATGGCTGTTCACCATTGTCTTCAAATAGTACAAACAGACTATTTTGCTTCATCTTCTGCCCAGTATCTGTATTTTCTGTTTAGATTGATCTATAGAGATCCCAGGAGTGCCTGAGATATGGTGGTGATCATTTTCCATTTAATCATTTCAGTTATTTGGTTTTGACGGAAATAACTTTTCCTCCAACTGAGGTGTTCGGGAATATTTATATCCCCCCTTTGCACCGTTCGTGAAAATCTCATTTAGCTGAAGTTGACTTTTAAGAATTGTTTTAACGCGAGAGTTTCTAATTATTGTCAAATAGGTTTGGAGTTTTGAGTTTAACATCATTAGAGTTGAAGAGAGAGAACTGTTGAAATGTGGGCAGGCAAAGGTGGCAAGAAGAAGGTCGTGGTTTTCATTCCAAGATAACTTTCGACAAAACATTCACGCCCCTTGACAGGGTCACAATTTGGCGGGTTTCTGTAGATCCAATGCGTTAGCTGGGATCGAAAATCCAGTGTTATGTATGACAGGAGTATTCCGAGAAAACCAACTTTCACAGAACGGGTGCCGAAAAAATCTACCTGTTCTGTGCCCAAACTGAAAATCAACAAACAACAATTAGTTATGGAGACGAACTTTGCATGTGAGGCCATATTTTGTCTATGTTGTTTACGGTATAAGTTGTGTGATGCTCCAGTAATCGTGAGGAGAGCAAAAGTTAATGGATTCCTTGTTTTTGCCTTACAGTAGTACTTTTTTTGCTAGGGAGGTTAATCTTTCTCTTATTAATAGTAAGTTACTTATTTTGTGTAAGTAATGGGGTAAAGCTGGGAAACCTTAGGACTAGCTTCAGTAATATGTTCTGCTGTATGTGTAGTTTCTTTAGGATATCATCAGACATGTTGTATGTAATTTGATAGCCGTATTCAGTCAATGGTCGGACATCGTGCAGCCTTGTCATAATTCCAAACAAACAAAAGCTTATTAATTTCTGAGTTACTTAATTGTAGTTTTAATTTGTTCGCGTTTTTAAAATGTTTGTTTAAACTTCTGCGGAATAGAATTCCTTGTGTTTTAACTGCGTTTGATATAACCCATTAATCGGTTACACCAGTCAATAATAATGTCAGTAATAAAGATTTTTTAACACGATTTGCTGCCATTAGTGGATTGCGTCATATATTCCAAAAAGCAATGTCCTCAGCGAACTGAGAGAAATATTTGCAAGTCAATTCCGGGAATGGTATATTATTATCAAATAGTATGTATAAGAGGGATGAAAGGACAGAGCCTTGTGGAACCTCTCCTTTGAGATGTTAAAAGGTTTAGACAGAGTATTGTTGTTTTTTTTACTGCGGATCGATTAATAAGGAATTTTGAAATTCATTTAATTATTATTTTGTATATGTAGTTTGTATCTATCTAATGGCAAACGGTGTCAAAAGCTTTGGGTACATCAAAAAAGACTGCTACAGTGGATTGGTTGTTATTAAATGATTTGTAGATAAATTCGTAAGACAGGTTAAATGGTCTTTTTTTTTGTCTATTCTTGTAGGATGAGCTTTGTGTGTTTGACAGAAGGTTATTATTTTCGCAGAAAAGCTGAAGTCTGTTGGATACTACTCACTCAGCTAGTTTACCAAAACAGCTAAGTAGACTGATTGGTCTGAAATTATCGTGGTTTGAGCTACTGGATTGTTTTTTAGGGATAACTTATTATTACTTTTTTTCCAGCAATCTGGGAAATAGCCAGTTATTAAAGATAGATTAATGAGGCTTGTTAGGTGGGAGAGATTATGGGATGCATTCATGATGATATTTCTTATTCGATCGTGTCCGAGGTCTAAATTCTTCAGTGTTTTGATATTAACTTTTAGTTCCGCGATGGAAACTTTTCTGTCTAGTGTATTGTTATGTGTCGTTAAATAGTTGTTGTAAGTTTTATTTGTCGAAAAACAAAGGTCTGAGTCTACATGATCGTTGGATTATAGATTTTTTAAAGTGTGATTCATATTAGTCGGCAAACAGGTTTGCTTTGCGTCTGTTTTAATTATAATATTTCTATATTCTATATGTTGGAACATTGTATTTTTGTTTGAGGTTAAGGATTTAAATTTTTTCCAGAATTCTTTAGGATTGTTATTCGTAGTGTCTGCGTTGGAAGATTAGTTTGTAAGTGTCCAGTTGTTATTTTTGAAATCCCTCGAGGCAGTTGGGACGGTCGTTTCCTTTGCTTTGATTATTTCAGTATATACATCTGACTTGTTTGTCCTTAACTGTTGAGAGAAGTGTGTGTGGT
>NW_013665628.1:432391-434087 GCF_000517525.1 Limulus polyphemus
ACCACACACACTTCTCTCAACAGTTAAAGTCGAACAAGTCAGATGTATATGCTGAAATAACCAAAGCAACGGAAACGACTGTTCCAACTGCCTCGAGGGATTTTAAAACTCACAACTGGACACTTACACCGGAAACCCGCATACTAATCCTCGAACGTAGACACTTAAGAAGACAATTCATTGCCACCCGCGACACACGCTTTAAAACACATATCTGTGTCAGTGTAAACTACTTGTTCCTGATGATGACTAAACGTTGTACATTTACTGCTATGTTAAACTTATTACTCATTCAAGCTGTCTCCAAGCATTACTGTATTGAAAGGTTTTCAACTTGTTTTCGTGTAATTGTAAGCGGGTGGAAGATCCACGGTAGAAGGTGATCACGTGTTTGCATTGTACAGGAAATGGGGTAGTGATCGCTTGATATTTCGGGGTAAACTGTAAAATTACTGGTTTTGGTTAAAAGTGTGGATGGAATTATAATTATGTTAAAGGCGTCATAGGTGTTAGTGAAAACTTGGTATCGGTTGAGATGGCGTATCATTAGTAAGTGTGTATTTTCTTTCCCCTTTGTGTTGTGCAATTGCTTTGAAAGTCTTTGTGTGGGCCATTTAGGTCTCCAATAAAAATAGGTTGGCGTTTTCTACGTAAACGCTGTTGGGTGAATTTTGTTTCGATATATTTTGAAGGTCAACAGTTACTAGCTAATAAAGAGATGACTTGAGAATTGTTTAAATTAATATTACAACAGATGCTTTCATCATTCATTGATAGATTGTTTAGACAAAGTATTCCTGATGAAATTTAGTTGAATGGACTGCAACTGCCTGTTGTACAAACACAAGTATGGAGGACGACGTTTCTAAAGGCGGAAGACTTTCGAAACGTCGTCCTCCATACTTATGTTTCTAAAGTTCTAAATTTCATCAAAGCTTTCATTAATTGTGGAAAAGTTTTCTTCGCCAATCCTCTCAGTACTGGTTTTGTAGCACCTGGGCGCCCAAGACTGTTTCCTGAGGCTCTTTTCAGGCATTCCCTGACTTGACTGGTTTCTATTGGGTCATTGTGGATCTAGAATGCCCTAAATGAATAGGGCAGAGTTACGATTATGGAAAGCATGGTTTTACAGTCTAAGGCTCTAACTAAGAATTTTGTTTGTAAGTTCTGTTGGTGTTTGCGATGCTTAAGAAGCTGAATAGATGTAATCGAGCTTAGATGAGGTTGGCTTGAGTAAATCGCTGACCAGTCTTGAACTGGTGTTTTCAATTTCAACTAGCAGTGTAGCACACCTACTGATCAGAAGTTCTGCATAATCCATGATAGAGCTGATAAGACGGGTGATGTCATTCAGATACTTCATTTGTTCTTAGAGTTAGAATATTTTTGACTTTCAGTTCGTATACAGAATCAGTTGAAGAAAGTTGTTAAAATTGTGAACTAAATAAAGTTTTTGAATTAGAAAGAAAAAAAGATTTTGAATACAAACTTTCACTTAATGTAAATATAATTAGTACAGTCGCCTCCAACTTGACTTCCTATAATTATAAATGATGTCATTATTGATTAGCATACTGGGCTGCTTATTGGAAGATCTGATGTTCGAATAGTGATATGCCTCTGAAGTTTTGAGCTTTAAGGACGTTATAACTCATGACAACCAATATATATATATATATATATATATATATATATG
>NW_013665628.1:434694-436177 GCF_000517525.1 Limulus polyphemus
TATATATATATATATATATATATATGCATTCAATATATGTATATATTATTTATTTACTTATCATTATTTTTATTATTAATTTTTTTCGCCCATCTAGCCGATTAGAACGATGACCTCTCATCCAACTTCTAATCTTTAACCTCGAACACCCTTGGTGGTTAATCGTTTTTCTCTAAACTATTAACTTTGCACCAAAATAACTGCCATAGACAGCCAATCCGTCCGTTTGGTCAGGAGTTGTTGCATAGGCGGGAATGTTGCTTACTGATTACAGTTCTTAAATATGAATTGGCTATACCTGAACTGTAAGGTAGTCTGACCTGATCGCTTAAGGCACCTTCAAGTTAAGTACCATATATATACATCTGGACTGTTTTGGTGTGTCTAATATTAAAGTATATCGGTATCCAACAGACAAGTCTAAGATATCTGCAAAAACGCAGATTATGAAAATGACTTCAGAATATAATTTTGAACCAGAAAGTAAATGAAAAACAAAAGTTATTTATTCACAATCACTGTAAATGTTTGTTTACCAGGCTCAGAAGGCTGGCTGACTTCTAGATCATATGTTTTCGAGCTGGTTTTGGTACTGGAGAAGTTCGTCACACACGTATGAACAGGACAAAGACAAGAATTGTGTTACATTTTCTAATCGGACAATGGGTCCAGTACGGCATATCAGAATCCAAAACTGCTTATATCATACACTATTCCACGTAACATATAAAGAGGAGAAAAGCCTCCACATTCTCAGTAATGTCATAACTACATGCAGAAATAAAAGAACATTTACAACAAAAAAGTTAGAAATTACCTGAATGTGCCTAACTAAAGAAACATCCTAAACGAGTTGTAGAAGGGTGAAATTAGCAGCTACTTTCAGCTACGATAAGATGTACATTGAAGTTAATTTTCATGTGAATTATCATTGGTTATTTTTATAAGTTTGAAGCCGTTTTTTATCATAAGTATATTTCAAAAACAATTATTTTTCTCAGTTTCCCGATAGTCCAGACAAAAAGTATTCGGGAATTATACACCTATACCTGTATAGAAGTTTACGCTTGCTTGAGAAAGTTGTAACAAATATTTATATTTTTTTAAGTATTGCTATTGCACAACTTGCGCTTATGCAACTACCGTATTTCTCGGGGTATAAGACGCACTTTTTTACCCCAAAATTTGATGTCAAAATCTGATTGGGTCCTATACACCGAAGGTACGAATAATATATATGTATATATACGATATACACAAGCCATGTGTAAATATATTTGAATAGGCATGCATAGTTTAGTTCAATTGAATGTGTTATTTATAACAATAGTAGTTTTTTTTCTTTTAAAGACATAACTATTTATAATGCTCCCTAAATAATAAAAAAATAAATTACAGTGAAAGCATTGAAGATTTTGTAGGTTTTGAACCAAACTAAATAAGAGTAAACCTTTTTTGATTTACGGTATTCTCTTATTTGATG
>NW_013665628.1:436198-448732 GCF_000517525.1 Limulus polyphemus
CACAAAAGTTTGTCTTCAAAGTAAGGGTGCGTCTTATATTCCGAAAAATACGGTATTTTGTAAGTTGGGACAGAATGTCGACCTTCGTTAAAACACTGTAGTATTATATATATTGTTACTTATATTGTTGTAAAATTAGTAATTTTCTCACGATTGATATTCAGAGATTTGACTGTCGACACTTTTTTTCAAGACAAATCACACATTTTAGCCATGTGTCTTTTTCAGATGCTAGCTCTACAGAATATTCAAGTAACTGTTTTGTATTAAAAATATAAATAAATGAAAACAGATCTTCTGTTTTGAGATTGTGTGTTAAATATATACTGCATGACTAACTGTATCTTAGGAAAGGCACTATATTCAGCTGTTTTGTAAATTATCACACATAATGGACATTTTGCAAAGAAACAACTTTTAGTGTCAGATTTAAACAAAATATAACTATTGCACTACGTTTTAGTTTTACAATTGTACTAACGTTACAACTGATTGTCAAGTTCACCTAGAAAAACAACGTGTGAAGTATTTAAAGATTTATATATGGTGACAGAAAAAATGTGGCATTCGTTTATAAATATTGCCGTTGTGATATGGGTATCAGATATTTATGTATGCTTATAAAGCAAAATGGTCGTTTTGTGTCTGTCTGTCTGTCTTTCACACCTATATAGTTTTTGACATATCTTAACTAATCTTGGTAGTAATCCTTAGGGCCCTGGAGAGTGACTTAATGGGGTCAAAGTTCGAATCTGACCCCCTATATTACTCTCTAGGGGCTCCTTTGTATACCCCCCCCCCATGCTATCATACTGATCTACACCAAACTTTGAAGGCACCCTTAAGACATCCTGGAGAGTAAAGCAGATGGTCTTACTTTTGTATCTAACCCCCCTCTTTTCATTTTACTTTGTTCACTGTCTGTGTGTATGTCTGCTTTTCAAACTCTCTGTTTTTGACAGATTTCAACTAAACTTTGCATGTACCCTTACCCCCTCTCGTGTGACTTGGATGTTTGGAGTTGACCCTGTATGTTGTCACCCCCTTGGATCCACAATGTGTTTCTCCTACTATATTATTGGTCTCTACCAAACTTAGAAGACACATGGGGTGAGGTCGGCGTTTGGATCTTTCCCGCTCTTTAAACGGGTAAGTCAGCTAATATTTAAAGATATAAGAGCAACATTTTCTCTCTCAATCATATTTACGCATTTAATGATTTTTCATAATTCACAAGGTTTTTAGTTAGCGATTTCAGAAACCTTTTAATGTTTCTGCCCATGGAACTTACAGCCAATAAAAGACAAGAACAATTTGATATTGGGAATAAAAACGTATGTGTGTGTATGTGAAATATATATATATAATGAAATGAGTAGCTCCAATAATATTAATTATCAGACAAAATCCAAACGCTGATGTTAAACTAGCCAGCAAACAGGGAAAAGCGATTACGGGTATAGAGTTGAGTCTTAACTCCAACTGCCCTTCACTGTAGGTAGCCAGTTGTGGGAAGGCAGTTACCCTTAAACGTTCTTATAGTTCCTAAAGTAGAAATGAAACTACCCTTAATTGGTTTTCTGTTTGCTGGCTAGTTTAATATCAGAGTTTGGTTTTTTCGGATAGATGGGATATCCCCAACGCATTTGGGAGCTATTACCACAGGCGTTATCCGTTATGACTTTAAGATGACAACTAGGACTGACAATGGGAACTCTACCAAAATCTTTTTAAAGCTTATTCTACATTTAACAGCTTTTAAATAGCTCATTTGCAGCTTTTTCTAATTTCAGACACGTGACTGATTATGGCGCTGTCAAAGCATGAGGTGGTCGAGTTACTTCTAACATGTATAGAATTACAAGGACAGCATGTAGAATACATTGTGTGAAATTCGTTAAAGTGCCTATGATTCCAGACTTTTCGAACAACCTGTATAATGTAGGAGAAAACATATCATACCTTAATATACAGAGGAATATAGTGTAAGAATGTTCAGGTAATTACACGTATTGTAATGCCAACATCATACAAGGATGAAAAAACTGGGTAAAAAGGAAGGTGAAAGAGACCTGTTTTTATATGTGTTTGTATTTTGTACTTACCAAATTTATTGTAGACAGATCTACGATTGAGTATACAGGGTGGTGAAATGTTGTAACCATTATGATTTTTAGCCACGGCATTGCGGCTCATAGAACGGTTCTGAGTTTTTTTGTTTTGTTTTAAGTACAAACTTTTAGCTCGTAGCTCGGTCATCTCTTGACAAATGTGAGAGCTTGTCATACTTTTGAACTCAGGAGGTCAAATCCTTTCGATTGATGTATTCGACCACGCTCAAGTCTTACAGTTTAATTTTCTCTAATCCTGTCTAAAATAACTTCAATTTGAGGGTAGGTTGGTAAGAGATCTTGACGAGTAATAAAATCGAATCGGGTATACGCGCGCCCCACACTTGGTATTGCTGGCGCACAAAATTTAATACTATAAAACACAGTGCGTATCTGCTTGTCTGTCTCTCGGTCACGCAATGATGTCATATCAACTTATTACGTAATTTAAGTAGTTTGGCTTCCCGTTACTTAGAAGCGAGTAGTCTACGACTGATAGAAAATTAAAGATATATTTAGACTGAAATGTACAAAAAATGCACTTTTTTTCGCACTGTGAAAACGTATCTTTGTTAAATCGCCGAGTTACGTCAGAAAGGATGTAAATATACTTTAGTAGACATTTTATATAACATATTAAAGGCTTATCAAAGTTTTAGAAAGTCGTACAATAATATTAGAAGATTATTTATTGATAGTATTAAATGTGGTAAGGTTTAGCCCTAACTGAACTAAAGCAAAAAACGTACACAAGTTACAGTGTTAATTTATCTCTTTATCGAATATAGGCCGTACTTAATAAAGGTTTAGCAAATGTTAGGACTACGACAAGTGGACTTTTAGATTTCGGTGTCTACGATTATAATTCTTTTGTATTACTCTAGAAATCCTATACTTAAAGAGGTACTGTAGTAATAAAGATACTAATTTGTCCGTTAACATAGCTAATAAAAAGAAGAAAAAATTCTCTTAGATTAATTTGCTCTAATCCTGCTTAAAATAATTGCAAGTGCCGCGGTTATTGAGTATTCCCTCTTGTTTTTTAAGTCACACGTTTTAGAAATGTGCATCTTTGACACAATAATACAACAGGATCGTTTCCAGACATTATTGTAAAGCTAATGACATCACAGCCAATTATTTTAACAAAGCAAGACGAGACAATTAGAGAAATACAAACATGACTTAGGAAAATAATAGTAACGGAGGGACTTGGAAATGAAATATCGCTATGGTTGTGCGACTTTTGCGCAATCGTATGTATTTCAGCGCTATAAATGGGGTGGGATACCACCCCCATTCTTTTTTAGATGGCCCGAAACCATCCCGCTACGTTTTGTTATAATAAATAAAGAACACGCACGAAAAACGAGAAATATAGTAGCCAGCGTCAAACTTACACTAACCATCCCACTATTTTTTGTTATAATAAATAAAGAACACGCACGAAAAACGAGAAATATAGTAGCTAGCGTCAAAACTTACACTAACCATCCCACTATTTTTTGTTATAATAAATAAAGAACACACACGAAAAATAAGAAATATAGTAGCTAGCGTCAAAACTTACACTAACCACCCCTCTTCCTCCATTCCCCCTCTTAAACTTTAAAGCACTGATGTATATATAGATTTTTTTACATTCCTACAAACATCTATGCTAGATACAAAAATGTGTACGGTTACAAAATTCGTGATATAAAACATCAAAATTAAATAATCGGGCAAATTATTATTAGAACACATAAGGTAAAAAATAATTAATGAAAAACATGGGTAGATGACGCCTCACTCGAAACACCTACAGACACCTTCTTTTGATCTCAGTTAATATAAGATGTTTCTATCGAAAACGGCTTCGGATACTTTCAATTATAGTATAGTTTCACCTTAATGTGGATGTGGTATATTTGGAAGTGAAATGCCGTTTTAGTTTATCATGAGCCACGATAGTGGTTCATAATAGGGATCGCAAGGAATTGCACAAAACGTTCAGGCAAAATGCACGCTAAACAGCAAATATTCAGTTCAAACAACATTTTAAAACATTTACTATTGACTGCTAAGGCTATACAAATAAAAATTCACAAAAAATATGTGCATGCTAGACTTACAAGGAAAGAAAATATGCTCAAAGCGGCCTGTTTGTAATTCTTCCTAATTATTCTCTTGCCAGCCTAAAGCAAAAACGGTTGGTATATTGCACCCAAACTTTTTCTAGAATATTAAATAAGGTACTGCACAGGTTGTATTGGTATTGAAAAGTCGATTTCTTTGTTCTATATTTTACATAAGCTAAAAGACATCATAATCCTAGTGTAAACGATGTTATCATTATCCCTTGAAGTTAGCTTTCTTACAAATATCTAGTGTTCCTTTGAAAAGCGTAAGTACAGGATAAAACAGGAATTACCAGCCAATAATTGGTGAACATTAGATGAATGTTACATATAGATACAATATGCTTAGTACACTATACAATTGGTGTCTTTAGGGAGCCAACCCCTATGTAAGGAGTAAAAAAAAAATCAATACACATAATATTAAATTTTATTACACATATTCATAGAATAATTAATGTAAAATATGCGAAGATTTATCTAAAGCGATGTTTTAAACGTATATGTTTTATATAAAAAGGCTGCTTTTCTATTGGTAAAAATTTGTACGCCTTTAGTGGGGGTTGAGTCCTAGTCTAGCCATATATTTGCCCATTATTATGCATTATATACAGAGAATTTAGTTACGCAGAAACGATAAACGCTCACTGTATTCTCAAACAAATATCCATGACAATCTCCAGCTGCAGCTTAACATTTTACACCTCGAACTAATGCGATCAAATAGTTAATAGCTACAGTAAATCATCATGAACGGTATCAGCTAGCTACTAGCCACGTTTATTATGATCACAATGTATAAAGTTAACTGTCATATTAAAAAATCCTTTTCCCATACTTGAGCTTAAAAACCCAGTAAACAAGATAAATAACAAATTGGGAATTTAAAAACCTGCGAATAGGGATTGTAAAAAAAGTCTAGAGATACTGTAAACATTATTTACTCAAATTACATACCCCTATTTTGGCTTCATGCTGTTACCTAGGGTTACATTTGATTGAGTCAAAATAAGGGTTTGTAGTTTGAGTAACTAATATCTACAATATATTCAGCGCTGTTTCCTAACTTTTTTACGATCCATATTCGTAGGTTTTTAAATTCCCGATTTTTTTCACTTATCTTGTGTACAATGTTTCAATAGGGTGCCTCCTGCTTTTCGCTCTTTTCCATTGGTTATTGATGTTAATTTAATCGGGAATGTAGAGATTTCTGCTGTATAGTTTTAGTTGATAAACTGTATTCTTTTTAGACATAGTTCTGAAAGTTTTTTACTGTAGGTTATAATTTTAAGATTTCATATTTGAATAGTATACAACACTAATACACCATACCTTAGTGTAGGTTTTATAACCAACCGTATTTTAGCTCTTACCACAAGGGCGTACTGTGATAAGGGATTTTCACGCGGAATCTAATCGTATGTGATTTGTAGGACCATTCTTCAATAATATATACAATAAATCAGTAAAATGAATTTTTTATATTTTGTAAAATTTCAGAATATTTCCTGGTTTGTGGGAATACAAAATGCCTTGTCGCGAAGGGGTCAATTTGCTTTGAATTATACCTTGCTAATTACTTAATGATATAACATATTAGTATTATGTTTTCTTTACACAATTCCAATTTACTATACTTTAATATCTTATAAAATGATCAAAACAAAGTATGTGGGGGCAAGTTAGAGTTATGTTTTTATCTTTTCAACGTATTGTTAATGGTTAGGGCCCTCGACTCGCAGTCTGCGGTTCGCAGGTTCGAACCCCAGTCCCAACAAACATGCTCGCCCTTTCAGCCGTGTCTGTATTATAATTTTACGGTCAGTTCCACTATTATTTGTCAGAAGAGTTGGCGGTGGGTGATGATGACTAGCTGCCTTCCATCTAGGTTTTCACTGCTAAAGTAGGGACGGCTAGCGCAGATAGTCCTCGTGTGTCTTAGCGTTAAATTCAACACAAACCAAACCAAAACGTAGTTAGAACTCGCGTATATGAACTGAACAATGCGTTCATTAAAATTAGTGCTTTTTTATTTCACCATTAGTCCTGAAAAAAGAAAAAGATTAACTGAAAACTCGTGTCATTTATTTTACAAAAAGAAATTACTTTCGATTTCGGAAAAAAGAGAGTAATAGTTGAATATTAATTAGAGTGGGCCGAAAGTTACTATACTGTATGGAATATACGGTTGGTACCAAAGAAAATATTTCGATGACAATTGAAAGAAATTGTTGTTTCTTTCAAAGTAATAGTTAGAAATTAAACATGTTCCAAATAAATTAAAATAACTACACAGTCGTTTTTGCCCAACCCTGTATACCAATATTTAGACTAGTTTTCATCAGGGTACAATGTAGTATAAAAACTTGGTCGCTCTTTTTAAATATTAATGGAAAGAATTAAACCGAGTAACCTCGTGACAACCCATACGAGACAACAATCAAATTGTTAGGTTAAAACTATGAACAGTACTAGTATTGCCAGAGTGGGTGTTTTTCTTCCGCAGTTTTCAAATTGATTGGGCCATGGACGATTTAAGGAGCAATAAATTGTGCAACTTTTAAATACTTCAACTTCTCACAGAGAAAACCAGTATAACTAAGAGTAATTTAATTTATTATTAACATTTCGACAAGTGTAATGAAGTAGTCATCAGGCTATACCCGAGGGACAATCATAATCACGCACATTGTTGCTGATAGCCAGTTATAACCACTGAAATTTAAACTGCTAATTGTACGCTGAAGACTAACCCTAAGGTCAATGTGATTATCGTAAATTAAGTCTATAGGTGGGGGCAGCACAATCGATGCTTGAAACAAAGAGCACTGATGCATCACAATGTTGGATCTTGAGCGCTCAGATTCCTTAAAGTACAGTACGAAGGCGAAAAGAAACAACTTTTTATTTTTTACCGGGAAAAGAAGTTTATAAGGAAGTTGAGCCCAATATAAGTAGTAACGAATGTGAATTTTTTATTTAAATATTAAAATCCAGATCACAACAAAAACAAGAATAAAACTTATCCCACCCCCAAAATTCAATATTAAAAATCATGATAGACCCTTCTTTCAGAGATGACCACCCCCTAAATATGATTCAAAAATTGATCTAAGGATCTTGTTTTGGTTTCGTAGTAATTTGGTTGGCATAATTATATCTTTATTGATGTAATTTGTAAATATAGGTCTAACAAATGGAGTTCTTAAAAAATGTTAGTTTTCAATAAAGGGTACCACTTTTAATATAAAAAAACATTACAGTTTATATCAACATAATCCGAAAACTTTTCCCTTGCAGTACTTCCAAAAAAAAATCCCTTTTTCGGAAAATATTCACTTTTTCTAAATGTTTTCAATGAGATATGAATACTACTTTTAGAAAGTAGGGCGGCGTTTATGCTAGTATATATAAATTGCACATAGAAGTTAGCTTAGATTACGAATTGTTTATCTTAAACTGCAAAGTTACTCTTGGCGCTCAATATATTGTTATTGTACGTTTGTCTTCGCTACGGTTATATCTCTGAAATCACAGTAACTGTTTGCATACATATTTTGAGAGTGAATGTATTAATTGTTTATTGTTTTATGAGAAATCAAATTATTTCTTTATTCATAATTAAACTGTTTCTTGTCCGTGTTGTCTAACGTTTCTCTGGCATACGTAATCACTAACCTGATGTTTTGCGTTGCGTCTGCTCAAAAGTTAGTTTTATTTTCTGTTGAACAATTTCTCATGCCAGCAGACTATTTTTAATAGTTTTGCGTTCTTTCAGAAAAGAAAAAAAAACTTAAGAATTAATTTCTTTACTTGTAAACACATTATAAAAGCATTCGTAGCGATATGTATAAAACTCCAGTTACATATATACGTCACAATTTCGACATAAATACACTTGACGTTTTCATATTGTTAGGTTACCTGTACCTGGAAAAACAGACGTGTGTGAGTGAGTGCTAAACTGATGACGTGTTAGTCATATGACTATCGAATATCCTCTTTCTCGAGTATAATAAGTAAAAAGAGAAAACTGTTGGTAGTCTGGAACTGGAGTAGGTGGTGGTTTTAACTCCGTATCTGTCAGGTTTCCTAAGAACACAAAACCGGCTCTAGGTTGCTTTGTTCTCACAGCATATATCGTGTTGAACGGTACTGAAGTTACGCAAGTGTATCGTATAGCAAATATTACAACGTGCACTGAAGGTAAGGTGGAATTGAAGTGTTATTTCTCACACATTTTCTTGTTATTTGCAACTTGTATAGTATCAACGGACGGAGATCAGCAGCTCAAGCAATGCAGAAACTTTGGGAGGACATTCTGATAACAAAAGCACCAAATCTAGCGACAGTGTCGGGGTTCATTCTCCCTCAGACAAGTGTTTTCTTCTCTCCCAAGATTTCTCACGCACCTCAAAATCAGAGATGGCCATCCCAGCACCTGTTTATTTCCTTTTAAGGGAACATGCAAAATCTCTAGTTGCCATTAAGGTATGTTAATTTTTTTCTTAATAATATTTTGATTAGTATATTATATATGTATATATATATTGTAATCTGAAGAACAATACAAATCCATTCTTTTTGGTAGTTGACTGTTATTTTAATATCAAAACTTTAACCATTAAATCGTTTTGAAACCTGCAGTCTGAGTAAACTGAAAAGGAGAAACAAGACCAGAGGTTTGTTTGGGATGTTTGTGCAAACTGGAGAAAAGGGTCCATCTACCAAAGCCCAAGGGAACATCACACTGACAATGACAGAAGTTTATATACGTATATTGTATGAAATCGTGTTTAAATCGGAAAGAACTCTAGGTTTACAGGTTATAGCAGCAACAACAACAACAACAAAAAAAAAAAAAAACGCACTGAAAATCAGGTGAAGTTATTACCTTTGAGAGAACAATAAGAATTTTGAAACTTTCAAAATAGAACATATTGTTGTTGTTACTTATATCTACAGTGTGCAGTTTCTCAGGAGGGATTTTATTTTTCGTTAATATACTATGAAATAAAATGGTTTCTGAATTGTTTTTACATTAACTTGTACCTATTCACTTAGCACCAAAGGTATCGATCCTGGGTGGCAAACAAAAAAAGAAATAGTTATTCATAAAAAATGTGTTTTGCTTGTCATTGCATCTGCTGATGAGTGCTAATACACACATGCTTAGTCATTTTCTTAAAAGTTGTACAACAGATTCTACACTAGACTTTGAACTAGGTCATTATTGAGAGAGTGTAACATACAACATCTGATTTGACTGTATTCGCAACTTAACACACTTGTACATAAAACTTAAACTTGATATCTGGGGGAAAAATAACTTTGACATCCAGAAAAGTTTTTGGTGAGGTAGCTCTTGCCAACCAAGGATCAACATCCTTGCTTAGCACCATTGTATTTTTACAAATAGTTTTGTAAGTTAAAAATAACCTGAGCATATTGTTTTATTTATGATGCTGGAGAAATTTATTGCATAGTTTATATACAAACACACATAAGACATTTTTAATATATATATATATCTGTGTGTGTGTGTGGATTCATTTTTAGACTGACTAACAGAAAAGTTCATATATTGCTAGAAATGCTGAAATAATATTCATGCTAATAGGTGTGCTAAAATTTATATATGTCTGCAGTACTAGTGAGAGGGAGGGGGAGGGGGGGGGGCTATGACTGGGTGATAGCAGAGCATTGAAACATGAGTCACTGGCACTATCTTTGATCTGACAAACACCCTAACAGCTACAGAGTTAGAAAGCTAGGTACATGTACATTGGGTAAATGGAAATTTAAACACAGAAAAATTGATAAGAGATAAAAAATATCAAATAAGAAATTGCTTTGTTTTTTTACCAAGATTTTGATTTTTTAATGCTTTCATAAAATGTTGTACATTTTCCCATTTGATCCATACAGTGAATTATTACATTAAAAATCTCGGTCTTTACCTGTGTTCCTGTTTTTTTGTATCATTTGCAGCAGATTGCCTTGTAAACATACTTTTAAGATTTATATGTTTTTTCAGAGCTACAGCTTAATAAAGGTAGAAAATTAGAGATTGGTTATCTATACTTGTATATTTATTTTTTATAAGGAACTTTTCTACACATTTACATAGTAGGTTCAGTGTAGTTCTAAACAGGTTTATTTAAGCGTATCATTTGCTTGGTCATCTTACAAGTAGCAAACAAGCTAATGTATCAAACCTGTTTTTAATTCCTTTGTCTTTTGGAAGTAACTTTAATTGGATTTGTATCAACTTCAGACATGAAATGTAGTTTAATTTTACATGACTCATTGTTCAAGAAAGTTAAAGCTCTGTTAGCTTGTTTGGCTTCCTAGAAAACATCCTGTAATGAAAAATGAGAGGTAGGGTAACATTTTATTCTACGTAAAACAATTTAGGCTTAGTGATAAGTTGCATTTCTTATTTGAATTAAAATTACTCTGTTTGACACTTAAAGACTTCCAGCATTTTACTCCAGAAAGAAAATTAGTCATTAAATAATTTGTAAATAACAATAAAACAAAAAGAAAATGCATTTAAAATAACTGTGTACATATTTCTACAATATTTTCAGCTATGTTTCAACATTAACAGTTCAGTACACTCAGATATAAAGGTAATTTTATTGCAATTATTTAACAGTGTGGTTAAAACAAAATCAGTCACTTACCTGATACAACATAATGTTAGCATCTTTCATGTAAATTACTTGTACTCCAGATTTCAGCTTATCAAACGATTTTGGAAAAGATGCATAAAATAATTTCTGTGGGAAGTTTTCATGTGGAGCTTAACAATTGAGCTAATACAAAATGCAAGGAATCATGGATGTAGAAGAATTCCATAACCTTTCAAGTGTTGCTTGTGAACTTAAATACTAATTTCTACTCTTAAAATGCTACTTGCTAAATACTTGTAAAATATCATAAAATTTATTTGTCATACTAGTCTATATGCTAGTATCACTTTTTCTTATTTCATCATGAGAAAACTGTAAATTCTGTTATTATTAGCAATAACTTTATTCTTAACGGAATGCCTGATACTATAGTTAAGCCAATGATTTGGTCCGTTTCACCTATTACGGTATTTGCAATCCAAGTAGTACTACTGATGTATAAACATACTTTCAACAGTATCTTTGTTTTTGTTTTGCCTAAAGCAATCTTAGGAATTATATCCTTATTTTTGTTTTAGTTGCCCTCAAGTCTGTTTTTAAAGAGTATAATAATTTCACAGTAAGATCACATGCACATGATACATCTAAAGTTCATGCTGTACAGAAATGAAGTGGGTAATGTGGAAAGCAAAACAAAAAGTTTCCATAAAGTATTTGAACTGCTATCACCATTGAAAAAAATTAATTTAATTAGTAACTAAGAAAACTAATGAAACCATCAAACACCATGAAATAGTTCAAGAACATTTTTCAAACACTAACATTTAAATAAATAAAAATAAGAAACCTGATACCTTGGGTGTTTTCTGAAAGTAGATTTTCCTTCTTCAGGTCTGTCTTTCAAAGGTATTTGAGTTGTTTTTTTTTTACTTTTGATTAATATCATTTTTGATTCTATGTGATATATTGTTTTTCTTGAATGTATCTCCATTGGAGGAGCATAAATTCAATTCAGGCTATTAAGGATAAGTTATTAATAATAATAAATTTTTTTATGTGAATTTAAAAATAAAAATTTTAAATCATTTATTAAATCTCGTACATTTCTGAAACCTACATTGTGGTTACTTTTAAACAGTATGATAAAATAAAATATTAGAATATAAAAGTTACAAATGTTTCAGGTAGCATCACTTATGTGAATAATTTATCCTGTATTGTTTTGTTTTTTTCAAATATTCAGGTGAATTTGAAATATACTGAGTATAAGAATGGTGCATGCTGTCTATCCTTTTATAACAAAGATTTATTTTTGTTACATAAAATTAACTGAAATGTTAGAAGTACATGTCTCAGCGTATTGAATAATATATACACATATATTAACATATATATATATATATGTATAATATATATATATATATATAATAAGAAGAAAGTAATTGAGAATTGAAATTATCTATTATACTTCCATTATGGTATGTACCACATTTTTCAGTGTATAAGATGCACTTTTTTACCCTAAAATTTGATGTCAAAATCTCCTTGCAGCCTATACACCGAAGGTATGCATAATATATATGTATATATATATATATATATATATATATAGTATAATAAACAACTACAGTAGTAGTAAACTAATTAATTTAAATACGCCTATGA